>NW_009734888.1:0-16012 GCF_000703405.1 Apaloderma vittatum | reverse complement strand
CCCCCCCCCTTTAAGAAGGGCCAGATTACTTGCTCTGTTCCACACGTCTTGCTGCTTTCTCATAAAAAGAAGGAAAAAGGGAAAGATATGGGTATTTTTTGCTGTTCTCAGCCAGCCATTCTAAATATTAAATATGTGGGGGAGGGGAGGAAAAGACAGAAAGATGAGGCAAGGAATTCCCAAATGAATGCTTACGTTAAGGTCAACACTCAAAATGAAAATGATCTTGAAAAGTATTTCCGATTTATTCAACCAACTCCCAGAAATTCACTTATTCAGAAATAAAATTATTCTGGTTTAAGCATTATTGAAGAGTCTTTGTCTTATGAGATGACGTAAATCACAGAATCAGGCATTAGAAAAAAATAGACCAGTGTTTTCTCTCTCTCTTCCTATTTAAGAAATGGAAAAAAGGCAGGTGTTACCACCTATACTCCGTGAAAACCCTACACAGGCTGCTCTATGACTGACCTAGTTTCTATGCTCTTTAAAGGCTATTTAAACAAAAATGATTTTTTTAAAAGGTAACACATTCCTACTTCTTTCTGAAAAATCCACAGAATAGAATATTGGCTGAAAAGAGAAGAGCCCAGAAGAAAGAAGAGCACAAAAGCATGCCTGCTTGTCTGTGTTCAACACAAAGAACATTAAATGAAAACAACTGGCATGCCGCCAAATTCCTATACAGGCAAAGAGATTCAAATAAATTGATTTCACGCATCACACTGACCTGGGATCAGTGAGCAGTGGTACAATACACTCGCTGCTCCATGTGGGGCAAAGCCCATTAACGTTATCAGAGCCACAGTACATTACCAAGAGGGAAGGGAGGGCGGGCAAGGCAGGGGGGAAAGAGAGACAGAGAGAACCCAAACTCTGCAAACTCAGGGAGGGGGGGCAAAAGCAGAGTCACAGGAACTTCAGCTGGAGTGCTTGGTTTCAGTTTACTAATAAATGTATCATATAATGAGAGCTTGTCCTTTGCTCACCTCCAGTATTTCAAAGATCGCATTTTCAAATTAAAATAAGTACTAATGTCACGCACACACTCCCCTTACATTCTACTTTTAACACAGTTGTTCTCAAATTCAGTTATTCTCTGTAAATTTCCTCCCTTCCCCATCCGCTAGCATTTTATATAGATTATGGGTTATTTTCTTTGTACTTCAAAAGCTGGATTCCTGCCCAGGATACTCTTACTGGCTCAGCAAGTAAGCTGGAGAAATCATCCACCGCTCTCAACTGGTCCAAATCAACCTGACCTACAGAGAAAAACGTTTTATTTGCAAGGCAGCAATGAGGAAGGCCCTGGTTCCCTTGGCAGAACCCCGGGCATGCTCCCTCATGAGCTCTCTCATCATGAGGCGTCTGCTCCAAATCAGCGTTTACTTCAAATTTCACTTTCTCACGACGTGTGAAATAACCTGTGTGTGCCATGGAGTCTCTTCTTGTCATCCTGGCTTTTTTTCTCTTTAAGATTTCTCACACTCTGATCAAGGGCAACACCAGCAAGCCACAGGTGTGCACCACATGAACAGACGAAAATCCAGTTGTGAGCTGTGTAATGACAATTCGCTGTCTATAACACACTCATCTCCTTTTGCATCTGTTAGAAGGGGAGCTTGTTATTTCAGTTGTACTCTTTAAGTACATAGGTAAGCAAACAATTGTGTTGCAAACGCAAAAGGAAACCAAGGGAAGATTTTGCAATAGCAAAAGACGGATGAGGATGCACAAACGAGATCACAAAATCAGAGGCAGGCAGGCTAGTGCTACAAGAGGTCACTGCTTCAAGGAGGTAACAGACTCAAATACCTTTTTCTGCTTTCATTCCATTTTGATTTAAAATAGTAAGTCAAATCTTGCTTACAGCAAAGTCCATATCAAGTCAAGCTGCAAGAGTGTTGACCTCATCTCTAATCACTCATATCAATTTCAGTGTGGAGCTTCTTGGCCATTTAAGACCAAAATTTTTGAGCGTATGACAAACACATACATCCAGATGCAGGTACCTTACCTAGTCACCTCATTTCAAGTAAATCTCAAACTGGGAATGCCCAAAGATCTAACAACTGCTAACCACCACTGATTGCTCTCTTCTAACAAGAGCTACAAAGCAAGCAGTATTGGATTACCTTTATCACCAAGGCGAAAACCACACAAGATCTTTAACTCTATAAGTGATGTTAGAGAGAGGATATTTTCATTTTGGTATAAGGCTACACTGCCAGAACTGCAGAGGAAGTGGGATCGTTTAGTACACGGCAACTTCACAATGACAGGGATGTGCTCACACCCAGGTGATACAGGCAGCCTCACCTCCCCGACCGCTAATGAGACAGACAATGTGTTGTTTCCTCCCTTTTATGAATATTTCTTTAGTACAGACAGATCATCTGGACTTCATACAAATGAAGTGAATTTTAGTCATGTTAATTCCCTCTTTCAATAAAAATGATTAGTATTAGAAAACACACCTTTCTCCCAACTTGTAAGAAATTTCCATTATCTTGCACTGCTCTGACAGCAATAAACCACAGTAAGTTCCCCATTAGCATGCTAGTGCTACATGCTTCAGGCATGAAATCTTTACTTTTACATTTATTTATTTTTTGAATCCTTTATGAAGACCCATATGGCAAAAGAAGCCAATCAACAACGACCTGTAAGGGTATGCTTGCACTTTGAAAAATAAGACTTGCAGATAGAAAAAAAGGAGAATTAGTCAGAAGCCACACACTGCTAAATTAGCAAAACAAAAAAATGCAAGAAGGAACCCTGCTCAGATTATTCATTCTTTTCCAATGCTGTCTGTCTATAGCAAGGTCCCAGAGAAGCATTTACTTGTTTTAAACCGAGCTAGGAGCTTGAATTAGAATGCAAATTTATTTTTAATAGGATTTAATTTTTAAAAAGTATGTTCACACTAGTGCACAAAAGCCCTCAGCCCCGGCTCCTTATCACGGCGCGATGCACAGAGCTCCCGCTGCTCTCCCAGCTGTGCTCCACCTCCCTTCCACACCCTACAGACAGAGCAGCGTGGGCCACAGCCTCGTGGGTGGGGAGGTGAGTGATAGGATTGAGGTTCGGCTGCCTTCAAAACAGAGCCAGGACACAGCCTGGAGTACTCAAGATACTGTCTGCTTTTTCTTGGTATCACACTCTATCAAAGTCGCATCGCAGGTGAAATGGTCCAGCACTGAGAAAGTATCAGTGTTGGAAAGAACTTAGAATCAGTTTAGTAGTTTCTTGCCATCTAGACACACCATTTTAGGAGGAAAAAACGCAGTTACAATAAAGACAGGAAAGACAGACGTAGGTCATCTAGAAATTTTGTTCTGCCACAGCAGATTCACTTTTCCAGTACGGTAAACATCTTTGCACACAAGAAGCGGAAACGTCCATTCTCATCACCATCTCAATCAAATTTATCACAGGTTCCCAAGGCAATGAGTTTACCAGAGGCTTCCACTAAATTACAAACACAATCGTTTTGCCAATTGGATTACAACTGTCCCTTAACCTGGTTGCAAATACTGCTCCAATTCACAGTCCCAGGAAACCGAACACCACAATTTCACAGCCCAGCCAAGGGGTATTTACATGCCATATGAAGAGCACCTATGTCATCAAAACCACAAAACACACAGTTAAAAATTCCACATGTTTTTTTAAGCTAAGGAAGATTTTAGAAAAGTCATCACTGACAGACTTTATTGGCACTGCTGTATTCTTTGTCAGTGATATTCAAGTGAAGACACCACCTTCATTGATCTAGGCAGACTCTTGGAGGCTAAAGGGAAAGATTTCTTTTTTAATTACAGTTTATAAGGCAAGGTATAGGCATTAAAAATAACTTGTAAAAGGTATGCACATTACAAAATCAAATATTTTTCTGTTCCTTACCTTGACAAAATTCAAAGTTCCCTTTTTTCCGGCAGTCACCTATCACTAAACTCAGTGCTCTCCAAGTGTTTCTTTTGACAGATATCATTCTCCACCAATCGCTCTGCTAATTTCCTCTTTCCTTTTCTGACTGGGACAGATATTATGTTCACCAGCCCAGAGATCAATCTTTTCTAATGACAACAACAAATGGAAAAAAAAAATAAAAAGAAAAAAAAAGGAAAGAAAAAAAAGAAGCACATATCACAGCCAGTTTGAATCACCACATCCCTTCATTTGCATGATAATAGCAGTCTTTTAAATAAATAGGGAAGACAGAAACGCTATCATTCTAAATCAATTACTACATTTTCTTAGTTAATATAAGGCAATACTTTAAAACTGTATTAATTCTTTGACAAAGGCTGTTTCATAAGTTGCTCATTTAAAACAGTTGACATATAACGGGCAACAAAGTAAGGGCAGCCTGTATTCTACCATGAAAACAACTATTAGCCAATTCTGAAAAATATGCTTGATTTTCAATACATTCATATAATATAAAATATTACATACTTTACCTGGTTCAATAGAAGCTCTAAGGAATCATTTATAAACAAACAGGGTTACTTCAAATGGAGACCCTGCAATTACACATCGCTACACTAATTTGGATTTGTATGTTGTAACAGCAAACACACTTAAACAAAGGGAGATCAAAAAGCTATTGATACATTTACAAATCAGCTTCCCACTTTTGAAAAGGTAATTTCCCGCCCACTCCAACACCTACAACAACTCTTTATTTGGGTTACACAAGTACTTTATCATTCTCAGAGTTTGCATTACAGCATTGTCAGTTTTTCCAAGGCATTAATATCCTTTTCAGGAGTTTATAATTACGTCAAGGCAGAAAGAGTTTCAGAGCCAGGCACACAGTTACGTACATGCTTCAGTCTGCATCCACGATTCGGGTGTTTTGGGACATCAGGTTAAGCATGCACAAGGATCTGGTTGCAGCTGCATGCATCTCACCAAGAACCCAGCCCCAATCCCTCTCCTGGACTAAATCTTACCGCAGAAAAAAAATTAAAAAATCTGTCGCCTAAGGGCTTTTCCAAAAGATCACGTTTGTGTCTGTGCTAGTAATCGCAATCTTTCCCCTAAATGAGCACCCTTCTCAAATACAAACAAACCTTATCAAGTTAAGGTTACAGAACAAAGGAGTTCACCACTCAAAGTCCTCTTTGCCCCGTGGTTGGGTGTTTCCCCACAGTGCTGACACAAGCCAAAAGTCTATTGATTTCAGTGAAAACGGGAGGCACGTGAGGACCGCAGGACTCTACCCAGCATTTGGCAACTGTGAAGCTTTCAGTACGACACAACTGCCTTCGGCACTTGGAAAATAATCTCCGAAGTGTGGTTAGCACTCTCCAACTTGCGTGCAAGAACTACTTTTCTAAAGTTATTTTTATTTTATATGAAATTCTCTGGTTGTCACCATGTTCTTTACATAGGCAATAAATTTACCTTTCAGTTGTGCCTTATCATGAATTGTGTGGGTTTCCATTGTCCAGACTTTTGCATAACACTCTACGTTTCCATAAATGCATACAACATTCCCTAAATTGTTGTTATTGTTTCATCTGATTTTTGGCTATAAACTCATGCCCCTACCAAAACTGAAAAATCCTTCACTGACCAAGTGGCCCTATTAATTTCACTGAGATCATTTAAACACCAAGTTTTCTACCGAGTGATGATAGCACAATCTGGTTGAAATATGGACTTACAGTGGAACATTAAATTAACATCATATTTTGGACTCAGAATTACACACAGCAGCCATCTGCAAAGATGTATTCATGTTTTGCTAACCTTTACTAATTTGGCCACTAGAAATAATTATGATCAAATATGTTAAATTGTTTAACATATAACAATTCAATATCTGTGTCTGCTGAACAGCATACTCCTTTTTCATGTCTGGGAAATGATTTTTCAACCTCTTACTGTAAAAAAAACCGAAAAAAGTTCTTAAAGGAAAGTACCCATCTGTCGTTCACTTTACAATGAAGACATCACTTTAACTTACTACTCCTCCTTTATTTCAGCCCCCTGTTCATTTTCTCTACATGCCACATTTTCCAAAGTGATGGATGCATTCTGCTATACCCATTCTACACTAATCCCCTTTCTTAAATTTATTTTTGCCTCCTGAATCATAAACTGCTGTTGTTGTTCAAATGTACATGCAAAATTGTCTACAGGCTGAACCTGACTGAAAGGAGAATGCCTCAAACAATTTGTAGTCTTACAAGAGTGTTATAAAAAAGGATCAACATGTTGTATTACCATGGAAATTTTGAAAAACATACTTTCCCAAACAAATATTACTTTTTCTCAATGGTATGAAGTAATGAAAACCACATGTGTAAATCTGCGATCCATGCAGTAGTTCAAGCTGCAGCTAATAGAAAATACAGAGAGTGAACTCTGCCATATAAAGGATTCTTGTTACAGAAATATAATGTGAAAACCAGATGCAGACAGAAAACCTTAATCACAGATGGGAATGTAATCACTGGCATACAGAATACTTTTTTGATCAATCTCAACCATATGAGAAATGTATTTATTTTCTAAGGAATGCAATAACTCGAGAGAGCCTTCTATTTGAATTCAGTTAACCTCATACTCACAGTGCTTTTATCTTATATGTGAAGAGAAGGGGGATATAACCTGAGCCAAGATTTTTAGAAGAGTCCTTGGCCCTGGCAAATCATTCTTGTATCAGCTTATCTTTCAAGGAATTAATAGGATGTAAAGACTACAAATATCAGGATGAGCCTCAAAAGAAATCAACTGTTATTGCCAGAAACCCCTTCATCACCAAGCGCTTCTCCAGTTAAATTTTTCCCATAATATGTGGTTCTTCAGAAATACAATGTTAAGAGTAGCACGCTCTTGTGCTGAAGTTCTGCAAAGCAGAATTGAAGTCCTACACCAAAGAATCTCCCTAACCCTTTATAAAAGCTGAAGAGTCACCGGTTCAAACCTGTGTTTACTTTGAGTTTCCTTCTAACTGCTGGAAGCCCCAGTGAATGCCCCCACTCACCCAGCTCAGGGGTGCCAGTGGGACACAAAGGGCGGCAGCACACTGCAGCTATCCAGTTCCGTCGTATGTCGCAAAGGGAAGTTACCTTCTACCAACTACCCAGACCTAGGTAGGACCAAGATAACTCCTGCCAGTTTTCATTGCTGCTGACATTTCTGCTCAACTTTTAAAGGATGGAAATACAACAGTAGCAGTAAACGTCTCATGTAAAATATGGAAATTGCCATTGAAATCTGAAAATCAAGTTCAGAGTTCAGGTCATCGACAGGGTACTAGCAGCCCCTACCTACGCTGTTACGAAGTCCCAGCATCTTCAAGTAACCACACCACCTACAGTTCATCATGTAAGAGTTATATTTGCCTAGATTTTTTCAGCGGATGATTGAACTGAACCATTACGTTAAACTGCAATATTAAAATAGAAAACTTAAGGAAGAAAAAGCATTCAGAGATGACAGACCTCCAGGTTCTTGGGTACCAGCAGTGGTAGTTTACCTCCTGGCAGTCCCCAATCCCTGCTGCACCCTGCTCCTCAAGGTACCCACTCTATCCAAGAACACCACAGCTCTCTACATAGCACTGCCTGCCTACCACCACTCACAGCTGAGCTTATAAAGGTAGCCCACAGTCAGCATTCATTTATTTTTATAGCACTAAACAACGTAAACTGCAATGACTTCGTAGCTGTTACACTGCAGGAGAGAGATGGTGACAAAAAACCTTTGACGGGGACAGGGACAGGGTAAGCAGATTCTCCCTCTTTTAAATCTCATTCCCATCAACCCATTTCAGGTATCGGAAGTAAGAAGACAAAGTCTATTCAGTACCCTACTATGACAGTGGCTCATCACAGGTGTTCATCGGACTAATTCTGCTAAAGTTCCTATAAATGTCCTAAACTGAATACCTGTGAGCGAGGTGAAATTTGAAGTCAGCTGCTTGCTTTTCCCCCTCCTGTGTCAACAATTAGCAAACCATTTGGTAAAAATATTTTGACCACTGCAACGGAAGTTTTTTAAACCATCTTGTCTCTTCTGCCATTTAGCTTTAAATTTCTGAAACTGCAGCATTGATAGATAATGCAGAAGTCAACATTTAACAATAAAGTATTACGGGCTGGATATGCTTGTCTCATTTCTAAGCAAGCATGCCTAGATTAATAATAAACTTTGGCCAGATATATATTTTAATTTGCATGTTTTTCATATAGTGTCATCATCATCATGTGTGTGTGGAGTGCTAAAAATGGAGCGAAATCTTCCAGCTGTAAAACAGTTCCATGTGACAAAACAGAGAGGGATCCTGAAAACTCCTGCTTCATGTCATGTGTGAGCGTGTGTGCCTGTGTCTATTTTTTTTCCTCTCATCTAATTTCATCTGCGAGAGACTGTCCCTAGAGGACAAGAGAAGAGAGAACCAATTATATCCAGAGGTTGGTTTCTCCAAAATGAAGGCATCTGTTCCATGCCAACGACTTCCACATGGAAGAAAAACAGAACTTTGAAGGCATCTGCGTTCATGGTTGACAGTCGCAGATCTTAGGGTCTACTGTAATTGCCCAGCTGCAAACATGATTTGGCTGCTGTTGTTGTCAGCTGATCTCCTTGCACTGAAAAGAAGGGAGCTTAAAGAGCAAACAGCTGGATAAAAATCAGATATTCTTCCACAATACTGACACTTTTTCCCAACCGAAGGAGGCATTTTTCCTGGTACAATGGGTTCGATCGAAGTAAATTGCAAAGTGGTTTTTAAATGAACATTTTACAAAATACTCTGCTTTAAAATGCTATTCTTTAAATAACGTGCAAGTCCAAGCACAATGTGCTCATTATTTATTAGTATTTCAGGCTGATATTTTGTAAGAGTGATTCAGAAACCAGTATGATTCACCAGCCACATAATCCTGCAGCCCACCTTATTTGGGCAAGTAAATCTCAGTAAAACCTAGAGTACACCTGAGCAGAAGCTTAGAGTTTTCACTCAAAATGCATATGGCAGGTAAATAACGTATGATACTTATTACTCAGCTCACACCATTTCCAGTGTGAGTGGATACTTTCCAAAAGACACTTAAAGAAATGTTATTGGTACTGGCTTACAGCACCATGTGCAAGATACTCAGCAATGCTGTGCACCTTTACTGTTAAAAAAAAATCAAGCAAAATGCTAACAAGAAGCTCATCCAAAGTAGCAAGATCCTATATGCTTTTCCAAGGCACAGCACTGAGCCCCATTTAGGATGCAAGACTACTGGTGGTAGTGGCAACAAAGACAATTAAAGCCCAACCGGCCTAAGCAGAAAATGCATTTACATCCCCTATTTTCCACTCATCAGATAAAAGCATCATTTCAGAAATATTTCATGCACCTCGTGAGATTTTGTAGTTTTCCTACCTAGGACTTTTATTAATAACTGAATTAATACTAACTGAAAGAAGGAAGACGCTGTATATTAGGGAAATACCTTTTGATTTTATTTTTTTTAAACAGAATTCTCTGATATTCTGCTGGATCCCAGCTGCAATCCCAAACATACTCCCTGCAGCGATGGCATTCAGCCCCTCCAGCCAGGCAGCAACACAGCTTAGGAAGGATTCCTACACAGTTTCTCTTGCCTGGCGCATACCTTAGATTACTATGAACACGTGAAGCAGTGAACCTGGGGGGACACAGTAGGCCTGACACTTCCTGACCACTTCTAAATTGCCTTCAGGAAGGACAAGTTGGAAACAAGGACAATTAACGCAGCCACTTGCTTCCTGTGATCTACTGGGGAGCAGACACGGCCACTGATGGCTTGCTCTGGCAAAGACACTGAGGTCCTGCCCACCCTTCTCTTCCCAGAGAAGATAGGGGATAATAAAAACAACATCAGACAATAATAGCTCTGTAAGAGAAGGTGAAATTTAGGCCTGGACTTACCAAAAGAGAGAAAGAAGAAAAAAGGAATAAAAATTAAGAAAATTAACACCAAAACTTCCCCATGTAAAGAGGACGGAACCAATAAATCTCAGAACTTGAACGTGGAAAGGAAATTATACATCGATTCATTCTTTGAAACTACCATAGCTGTTATTTACTGTAACTGTAAACTTCTCTGTAAAATTCTGGAGCAGGCAGCTGGCTTAAACACAGTTTAACACAGCTCTTGAAATACAGAAGTCAAGAATTCTGGCCTCATGGACTCAACGGGAACCTCTGAGAGTATTATTACAGAAGGAATAGTATTTTTCTCTCTATATGGAAGTCTTGTCAGGTAAGTCTATTATTTACAATTCAAAGATAATTACTTACTTTGCAGACCTAAGCTAGCCCACTTAACCTCACATAAGTTAATGTCATTAGGGCCATATCTGGATCTAAGTCTCAGAACTGATCCAACAACATATTGTCAAGACCACAAATGGGAGATGGGAAAAAGCCTGAAGGTCCAGATCCTCTGACTAGCATTTAAATGAACCGATCTTCAACGAGAATTGGGCATATGAATAAACATGGAAGATCTGAGTTTCAGGACTTTAATTCAACATTTACAAGCTCTACTGACCCATGGAGTTACATTAAATTATCACGGTGCACATGAAATGCACATGACACTCAGAAACTAAGCTAGGCTATTCAGTTCCATACAATGGTTGCCTTGCTCTTCTGCAGCATGCTTTAATACAGGTTGCAACATGCTTTTCCACCATCAAGTGGCTTGCCAACAAGCTTTAAAAATAATAAATAGTACAACTTTTGCTTAATGGTTCCTAGAACTCAGTGACTTCACTCACTAAAACCCATTCTATAACATTACCCTTAAATACTCTCAAAAATGCCACCATTAAAATAAAAGGAAAAAAATCATCCTGGCACTACAACCCATTGATAGCACACCCGCAGGTGTCATTACCCCTAAATTTGTTGGCAGCTTTCTCTGGCACCACTACTCTTTAATGGCTTTGGAACAAATCCCACCTGGATATCACTGAAAGCACTCCTTCAGAGCACTCTTCCCAAATATCCTTTGTAGCATCATCATTCTGTCTCCTTTGTTGCATCTTAATCTTCTTGGTTTTTGGCAAATAGCCTCATCCTCTCTCACTGTCAAAGCCTGGTCTGGGACAGTTCTCTTCCTGAACTTGTCTAATGCATGCATGATTCAACGTTGGGATGAATTTTCCAAGAGGATTTCAGGACAGTATCTTTGCGCTTAGGTTGGGTATTCACTCGGATCCCAGCTTTAAAATTCATTGTATTACATTCTAGTAACACAACGTGACCAAACTGATGGGAAAGCAAAGCACAGGTAGAAAACCCTATACAATTTAATGCCTTATAACAGACTGTTAAACTTTGGGACTTCCAGAAGGCATATGCATGTTTACTCAATGTGCCACCCAACCTGTCAGGACAGCATGAAGAACTAGCATCCTGATGCTGCCATTACAGAAGTAAACAAAATGAAGAACGGACAATGAATTCTGGAAAACATATAATTATGGAAAAAAAGTGGGGGAGTCTTGGGGGTTGGACTGGGTTTTTTTTGCCCGAGCTACTTAAAACAACGCCTGGGCCACAACTGCAAGGGACACCTGGGTAGTCATAATCAGAAATCAAAAAATTTAGACAGTAGGTCTCCAAATAAAAGGAGCCACAAAAGAAAATGGCTAGTGGTAATATCACTACTGCTTATGCAAACTGTGTATTAACATCCAACAAGGCAGACATACATAAGCCTCCTAGAGCTACAAAAGTAACCACAGTATTGTACAATTTGTAATGTTCATGCAGCTTCTACTCAGATGTCTGTCAAAATTCCTGGTTTGTATGCACAGCATCAGCGTGGCTTTCCATAAGCAATATCGATTTTATTATATGCCACTGCCTGCCACTGTGTGCAGATTAATTCCACTCCACTAGGTGGAGTCTTCTGTCTTTCCAGGCCACAACCTAATTTTCCAAAGAACCTACTATCCACCATGAACTTTGGATATTTACCTTACTACAACATAAGCACCACAGTCTACCTGTCTTCATGGACAGACAGGTGGCAACGAAACAATTGCCTTTCTTGAAATGACTGAACAAATCATGAACTGTCCTACAAAGACCCCACATCAGAGTGTTCCAATATGGGATGGTCATTCAGGAATACTGTTGCTGTACAGTACTGGGCTGTGCTTTTACGATGACTAAATTCAACAGACAACAGTGAGTAAAAGCAGGTATCATTTAAAGAAGTCACCACATCACACGTGCCCAAAAACCGCATATTCACAAAACCAAGATGCTGAACTTTTAAATTCTTTTTGTGTATTCAGAAATATTTTGAATATCTAGGATGCCCTTCCTTTCCAGGCATCCCAAAATCTGTTCCAGAAAATGAGAGGGAGAATGAAAGGATTTCTTTCCCTGTTCACATTTCCATTCACAACCACTGGAGTTAAATATGGCAACTATTCAATAGGAACAGCAAAACTGCATGCAGCATTTTTGGCAAAGAACAAGTAAAACAGAGCACTCTCATGAATGTGTTCCGAAAACCTAGATAAGAAAATCTGGATACCCTACAGCCCGCTATAATCTTCCTTTTGGCGTTGGACTCCACCCCAACCCGTGTGAAAACCACCACCCCCCCCCCCAAAAAAAAACCACACAAACCAAAAAAAACCCCCACCAGCTCCATGACCACAGCAAAAAGCCCCTTGGTTTTAAGAACTGTTCAGGTAGACAGCATCTTCACTAAAACGCTATGGAAAAGCGTCTGCTTGGTGATATTGGTGAGCAGAAAGCTCCACGTAGGTGCCGAGCACAAACGCAAGCAAGGAGCTCCTCAGGGCTTTCGTTTCCCCGGGTCAGCTGAGGTAGGACCTCCTCGGCACGGCTTCTGCTGCTGGCAGATATCACGAGCTATTTAAGGCTACAGACACTATGCCCCGATCGGCCGTGGTTTTGGTAATATTTACTTCTCGTACATATGTCTCTAACTATGTATACGTCCCACAGAAGGTGAGGTTTAACAGGGTTAGCTTTGTTGGGGGAAAGGAGGTTCAGAGGAAAGGAAACAACTTTCATGTTTCGAAGATTTGAATCTAGTGGCTGTCATGGGATGTAAACACTCTTCTGGGGAGGAAGGCTTTTTGTTATGTTTCAGGAGTGCACAGCATTTTGGATAAAATCTGTATAAATAATCATCCCTCTGTCATTCAACATAAATTTATGCATATGTGTGCACACAGTTATGTTTGTGAATACAAACTATAAACTAGACATGCCACAGACTTCTAAACGACCTACCACAAGCGCAGATCCCACACAAAATCTATTCTGTATTTAAATTCTAGTTTATTGAATTTTAATTATTTCTGATCTGTAGATCACTTTGAGGAAAATCCCCCAAGGTCAAAAGCTTACAAAACCAATTGCAAAACCAAATAGAAGCATCAGCAAGACCCTTTCCCATGCAGTCACCTGCCAAAAAAACTGAGTTCCTGACTACTAGATTAGAATCCAAAACAGCTAAAACCCATTCTAACATCAAAACCAGGTAACTCTCTACGTTGAACTAAGTAGTAAGTAAAAGCTCTCAGCACATTTACTGATGTTATGTACAGGGGGCTCTATAGAAAGAACTAAATTATCACTTTTTCATTTAGATCCTTATTTATAAAATTAACGAACACATATCCTTTTTATTAGATTTTTTTTTATCATTAAAAAGCAATAATGTTATTTTCTCTGGAGATGCTGCCTCTGATAGAAAATTTATGCTCTACCAATGCTGTGCTCTCCAGGTTCATAAAACTCACTTTTATTAGCAGCTCCACAGCAGTATTTTTTGTATATATGCATTCAAGCCTGACTTAATCATTTCATTTACTATGGAAAAAGTTACTCCAAAAGCGCCGTTAACTAAAATGTTCTTGATGAGCCTAAACTTCAGATTTGCGTGTACGGCAGGAAAGAAACAAGCCAAAGAAGGTTCTGTCATACTCTGAACATCCGTTACTTTGTACAAGGTCCTCAGTGGTAGGTAAAGCTGTAACATTGCAATGGGGAAGCAGCCACTCATTGTTTTAAGATACAAGCACAATTTATTAATAAAATTATTTTAAATGTATGAGTTAAATCCTTTTACCAATATAGTGACATTCAGCTATCCAGTGCCATTTTTACAGCCCAAATAGATATGGTCCTAATTGCATAATGCCATTTTATCTGCTGAAGATAAAAGTGCCGATAAACAAAAATGCACATTAGGCAGGAGATTTTTCAGAATAGATTTTTTTTTAAATAACCCACTTGCATTAACAAAAGATTGCAATGGCTTCCAAATTATAGGGTGTTATTTTTAGTGGAAGTAGTTCAATATTCATATTGGAGCAGATGTAGCAGTTTAACAAAACAGCTCTTCAAATCCTGCACAAATTGAAAACAGGAAAACTGATTGCATTTTCTCTTATCACTTTCCTTTTCTGAATTGACACTTTTGGCCTTCTGAAAATTTACACATGGCTTTCATCTCAACAGCACCTGCTGATCAAACAGAAACCTAACATTTTCATGAAAATGGTATAAAGGACTAGTTTTCTTTTTACCATCTTAAAGGGCATCAGCAGTCCACTTGATGGCAACAATTGCCGAGTAGATGGCACACTCAGAATACATTTTATATTTTTCATTATGCTTACTTTTTAAAATGAGTTAAGTCACTAGTGGCTCTTTCATATTAGCTCTTTGTCTGCTTTAAATTATTTTCAGTCTCTATCTCTGCCTAACCCTGATGGGTTTCATTCTACAGTCAGCTAGATTTTAAAGATCTGAAAGCCTTTGAAATAATGACACATTGTATGTTCTGCAGTCACTGAGTCTTCTTTATAAATGCATTTATATGCAATCATATGAATTAATATATATAATTATGCATACACATGCACATATTGCACAGACATTTCTTTTTACGTTGCTTATACCAAGGAAAAAAATGTATGTATGTATCATTCCACTCTAGTCTCACTGCACTGAATTCCCTGAGCATTGTCGACAAAGCGTGTTTTTAAAAGAGGGGAGAAATTCAAAATGAATTTATTTATTTTAAAGTTGTTGTTTGTTTCCTTTGCATTCTTCAGACTGGGAAGAAGGTCTCAGCAGGTGCTCTGGAACCTGAGCATCAAGACCGGATTGAGATGCTGCCACTGGTGAACATGGCGAGCATGCAAACAGCACAGTTCGAAGTCCTTGGGCTCCTGCAAAAAGTTTAAGGTGTCAAGTCATGTATATAAAATATGAAACATAAGTATCTTGTTATCCTGTCTGCTTCTGAGCCTGTAAACTCTGAAGTGCAGCAGCAGGTAACAAGGACCATCTTCCCTTGTACATAATTCTAGGTGTAATTAAAGGTACTCCTGAAACCTGCTATGTGTGAGCTTCTTAACTGATAGAGCTCTAACCCCTCTGAAGTACTCTGCTGCCATCCATTACCATTCTGCTTCAGTGATAAGGTAACCTGAAGGCAGAGATGACATACAGTAATATATGTGCCACTCCAGACAGTTGGTTCGTGAATTTCAGTGTTTCATCATGCTCACTGAGGCAATCGCAAACCTGAAATGTCAATATGTTCAGTCAATGGAAGTAAAATAATGGGGCTCTATTGTCTTACCCTATCGATCTGCTGCTGTCAACAAGAATACATGCCCCCCTGGCTTTAAACAAATTTTAATTAGGCTTTTAGTTACCGGATCATATCTATATATCTATCTGCGCAAACACTTGACAAAGTGAAATGGCAATATAAATATTTCAAACTTTTTAAATATAGTTTAAAGGTGGCTGTTTAACGTTGCTTTAAGACACGAGAGCAGATAAAGCTAAAGCAGGGTGCGTGCCACAGGCTCAGCGTGGAAGTCATCATCTTAAATTCAGCGAGAACTGAAAAATCACCATCAGAAGTCCGAAATAACAAAATATAAAACGGAAAAATAAAAATGACAGTAAGAAGAGGCCACTTTACACGCCGCTGTC
>NW_009734887.1:52849-54440 GCF_000703405.1 Apaloderma vittatum | reverse complement strand
TTTATTTATTTATTTATTTATTTAAAATGAAATGTTATTTCTGGCATCTTATTTCTTCTTCGTGATGGGTTTTCCTCAATGTTTTATCACCATTCAATTCATGCATGTTTTTCACATTCAAAAAACCCCATGTGTGAATTAAAAAAGAAAGCTAAAACAAAGAAAAATATTATTAAAACAGGGCAGAAGGAGAATAATTCCATTTCAAGGTACTACAAAATGCATAATTTCCAAGGCAAGTTTTGAAGTTGGTGGAAAAACTGCGCTGCCAGCCTCACCTACCACTTTTTTTTTTTTTTAAATAAACTAAAATCTTGTATTGTCCATGAATCCAAGCCTCTTCTATACAGCTGCAGTTGATAAGACAGTAGGTCCATTCTTTTGGCATAGGAGGAGATTAATTTTCTCATTGCCAAAGGAGTGATTCTTGCTTTCAGTTTTAATCCTTTGTAATTCCCCCCCTTACCTTTTGTGCAAAACTGCACAGAATAATTTAGATATGTTCCCAGGCTTAGAAAGGCTGAAGGTGGATTTGGGATTTAATTTAATTTTGCCTCCCAACTTTGTTAAAAACTTGGATGTTAATTGTATTGTGTGAGCCCACTCAGTACTGCACTGTGAGGAAAGGCAGTCCCTTCTGGTTAAAAAACTGCTGGCCATACAACCTGGTTTTAAGGCTTGTGATTTTTGAACGTGATTAGTACTAGTTGAATTTTGATCCATCAAACTGACAATTGCAATAGGAATTGAATGGACGTAAAGCTAGACCAAGAAGTCTTCATGAAAAATTGTCGTTGCTCTGGCCTAGATACCTTTTCCCAGCCAAAGTAAGAGGGTAAGGAACAGCTTGTCCACCCCATCAGTTCTTTATTTGAAGATTCGTTCTTAGATTACTCCTTAGCTGTATTTCGGATAGCCGCTTGTCTATATAAAGCGGGACAGCTCAGTGACTCTCAGGGAAAGGCACGCTATCGAGAACAAAGACGGGAAATGGTCCTGGGATGCGTAAAGGTGACGTGAGTTTGCGGAGCAGGTAACTACATGCATGCACGTGGAAAATGAGAATGAGAAAGCAGTTTGGAGTGCATGGCTCAAAAGAACTGTTGTAGCAGCTTGTCAGTGAGCCAGGAGGATGTGAGACTGCAACCTGGCCTTTGGCATCAGTGTTTTGAATGTAAGGAGAAAAAGATTAAAGCAGATAGGACGCATGCAAGGAGTAATTTGGTAAAGATTGGTTTGGTTTGGAACTGCTTTCTGTCAAGTTGCATGTGTAGCTTAGTATGGTTTGCCTGGACTCCCTCAGTGTGCAGTGAGACTCTTGTGGAACAATTCAGCCTATGTTTTTTAAACATCTCTTTTAAAATGGAGACAGTTTTCCTGACTGCCAGAAACCCGAGGTCAGTGGGCCTCAGCCCATGCTTGCCTGCACGCACAAGCATCTGTCCTGGCCACGGAAAGATCAAGTTTAAACTGTAACTCCAAAGACAGAGCCAACTGCGATGTAACTGGGAGCTGCTTACTCAGGCAGATTCCCTGGCTTCTAACAAGACCAGGCATCCTTGCTTTGCTTAGTCTCACGAGTCTATCTCTT
>NW_009734887.1:45782-52818 GCF_000703405.1 Apaloderma vittatum | reverse complement strand
CCCTACACGTTTTTAAGTAGGTATGGTGTCACTGCTATCCTGGACAATTTTTTACAGTGGAAAGAAATAACTATTTATTGATTCCTTATGAATCACCTGATTCTAAGATTCTCTTTCAAAGAATATCTCAAGAGGCCATAGAAATGGTAAGTAATGCATAGAGTTTGTGTGCAATTCAGTGGACAAATTTCTACGAATAATGAAAATGGGGGCTTACCTAAAGCTTAGAGAATATACTGTATGTTTAATTAATTATTTTTTACACATACTGCATTTTCTGTACTGTTATTTAAAATGTATGTCTTTTAGGGAGTATTTAATTCATGGAGCTTTTTAAGTCTCCAGAGTTTTCTGTTCTGGAGCTTAAAACATTACATTCGTCATACCTCTGTTCCCTTCAAATGGTAATTTTTCTTTCATAATTTCAGTAGGGTTTTTCAATGTCACTATCATGTTGAATAACAGAAGATTAGACTACGCTGCAGCAAATTTTTATTCAATATGCATAGTTGTATTAATGAGAAAAAACACTGAGAAACTTCTCAAAAAGTCTGAGTTGGAAGGAGGCAAGTTTTTGTTATGTTCTGGGAGAGTAATTCCTACTGTAGCACTTCTTAAAAGTCCAACTGCCTTTTTGCACAGAGACAAAAATTGATCTGTTTATTCTGAACATTTTATCCTGGACATTCAGGAAGAAAGACCTTGAGGAAAAAACATGACTTGACTGAGCCTTCGTTTTCAGTTATCATTAACTAAACGTTAATACGTAACAGAAGGACGTTCTCCTTTTCATTTTCCTGAGCTTTTCTGTTTGTGAAGGGGCTGCCCCAGTCCTTTCCCTTTTGATCACTTCCCTGCAATCCCAGGGCTTCTGCCGTTTTCCCTCAAGGATGCCGTGCTGCCCTCTGTATAGATGAAGGAGGCATTTCAGAAGTTGCCTGGTCTGGATGTTAGGAGTCCTGACCTCTAGTTTTCAGATTCCCCAGTAGTTTCCCTCTAAGCCCATTACATTCTGTATTATTGGAAGGTTTTATCCCATGGCTGATTTCTACATGCAAATATATGATCTTGTGAGTAAATAAACAACAATTTAATTAAGTCTAGTTGAAGTCAATAGGAATTCTCGTACACATGGCTTTGCAGATACTGAAGGGTAGGTCATTCTGTATTTGGGAACAGGGACTAAAAATCAGAAGCAAACATTCATAAAATACGCTTGAGAATTTCTCCTGGTTTTACATTAAATGCTTGCCAGTTCTTATGCTATACTCTTATCAGAGTAACACTGTTGTATGAAAAATGGTCATTCAAGACATTTAAAATATATGCACTTTAATGCAAAACAGAGTCAGCAAATATAAGAATTATAAAAAATACATTATGAATGTCCAGGACTGTGCTATCCAATAAATACAAAAATACATTTTTGAAGAGACACACTTAGTTTTCAAGAATCTAGAAGATTTCACACTGATGCATAGTGGGTCTCATTATTCTGAGAGATTGATTTAAATTTGTTTCCTGTTTAAGTGTGAATTGATGTTCTTTGTGTTATTCTTCATAAAAGCTTTGCAGTAAACCTTTTTGCATATGTTCATCCTTGTATTATTCTAAATGAATGCAATTTATTGTTTATATCCTGTCTGTGCTTTTAGTATTATCCTGCTAGGTGTATTAGGAAGCTAATTTCTGAAGGACACTGAGTTTTAAAAGCATTCCAAGACTTCTGATGATTTTAACATCAGAAAATAATTGAGATGCAAATCAGTCCTCCTGTATTCTTGAATTAAAGTTCTGTAAAGAGTGAATCTTTTCTTCATAATTTTGGGAAGAAGAAAAACAGACTCAATGACTCAAAAAGAAATAATTGTGAAGTACATTGAATTTTTTAAACGATAAGTAGAAAAGGTTTTGCTCCAGGGAAAGCTGGGTCCATGTCACTGTCAGAAGAATTAGAAATTGGGTTGGTTTTTTTTGGCATAAAGCCCTGACAGCCCACAGATCTTCCCTTGTTTTCTTTATCTAGCTAAGTATGTGAACTTGGGCTTTTTTCTGGTAACTGTATCTTTGCTTCTAGTTTTCTTATGTTATCTGTTAAGGTGTTAGTAATGATGTTTTTGTTGGTGGTGTTTTAAGAAAATCGCAGAATCACAAAATTGCTTAGATTGGAAAAGATCATTGAGCCCAACCGCTAACCTAGCACTGACAAGTCTCTGACAAAACCCCATCCCTAAGCACTAGGTCTACACGACTCTTAAATACCTCCAGGGACTGGGACTCCATCACTGCCCTGGGCAACACGATCCAATGCCTGACAACCCTTTCAGTGAAGAAATTCTTCCTAATATCCATTAATTCTTCCCTTGGTGCAACTTGAGGCCATTTTCTCCTGTCCTATTGCTTGTTACTTGGTTGAACAGACCGATTCCCACCTCTCTACAACCTCCATTAGGGTAGTTGCAGAGAGCGATAAGGTCTCCTCTCAGCCTCCTCTTCTCCAGGCTCAACAACTCCAGTTCCCTCAGCTGCTTCTCAGTAAGACTTGTGCTTTAGACCTTTCAGCAGCTTTGTTGCCCTTCTCGGGACGAGCTCCAGCACCTCAGTGTTCTCCTTGTAGTGAGGGGCCCAAAACTGGACACAGGACTCGAGATGTGGCCTCACCAAGGCTGAGTACAGGGGCGAAACCACTTCCCTGGTCGTGCTGGCCACGCTATTCCTGATACAGGCCAGGGAGCAACTTCACAGGTTTAAGTTTGAAGTTTGCCTTTAAGCACAGCTTTCTACCTCATGGCAAATGTACCTGCGCATCCAAATAAAACCAAAGCAAACCCAATGCCAATCACATTAGGTATTTTAAAAATGCTAAGCCTGTTACTCCAGAAACAGCTTTGCACAGTTGCCTTGTTCATCCAGGCTAATTGTCAGTGCTGTGTTGGATGAAAATTCCCCGTGTAAAATTCCAGAGCACAATTTCTTTAGAGCTGCCTCTGGTTGGCAGGTGGGAATAGCTCTCCCTCTGTGCTACATGTTGAGCTGCTGTATTGAGACACAGTGTGTTAGTGTCTGTGGTCTCAGGAGCTGGCTGAAGTACTCATGCTAGGAAAGATACCTTGTGTCAGCTGACCTAGAGCACTTATTAAGCAAGAAAGTCTTCAGCCAACCAGTCCAGTTAATTAAATAATGAACTATTTTATTAATAGCTAAGAGTGAGACTCAAGTGAGAAAAAGTAATAAAACAGCAGCTGGAGGAATTACTTGCTCTTTGGGGCACTTTTTAAAGTTCGTCTAATTTGAATATTTAATCGGAAATTGGGGGTGGCAGTTGCAGATTTGATTAAGGCATGGAATGAATAGGAGGTAGTTAGAAACTTGTGAAAAAAGCCTCAGGTCATGGACTGTAGGTTTTTGCTGCAGCATATGGGCACTTTCTGCATTTTTGAGTAATATGCTGAAATGAAGCATTAGTTGAAAATTAGCAAGCAGGTAATAAAGAGTAAAATAGATGAGTGTAAATATTATGAATACCAGTGTTTACTGGCTGTTGGTACTGCATAAGTGTATGCATTTGCATACACAGATGCGTATATTTGTATTATGTATGTATAAAAATAATCTAAGATACATGAAGTATAAATGGCTACCAACAGCTGTTTCATAAAACTATTGTCTCTAGTTCTGTTAAGAGCTTTGGGTGTGTCTGAAGTTGCATAGACTGTATGATCAGTGAAATGCTGAGCAAAATTAGATATCTGCTTGTACAGCAGAAGTAGACTGCTGAGGTACTACAGAACCTGCCACCATGTGGTGGATCACTTCAGAGTACAAAAAGCAAACCAGATGTGGCAAAAAAATGCCTTGTTACTTCAGTATTTTTCAGCATCTCTTCCTTTTAGATTGGAGTTTAAATGTACATACGTTTATGTTGTTAAATACTGCAAATGAAAATGAATGTGCTTTGAATCTCATTTGAAATCTCCTGATAACAATGAAAAGAATGTTGTTAACTTCAGTAAACACTTGGGGGTCATGCTTTGCATTAAGAAACAGTAAAAATGGAGTCTAAGACAACTTACATTTATTGAGCTAACTCCTAGTGCTGTTACTGGTTCATTGAGAAATACAGTCTTGCTGAAAATATTTCCCAGGAAATTTTCAGTCTTTAATTAGAGTCTTGTAATTCCATGTTGCATTTCTACACATACATACACAAAAAAAAAACCCCAAAAGCAGATTCTGCATTCACAACTCGTCTGTTAAATGTTAAATTGCATCTCATTGATGTATTTTTTCCAACATCTAAATTAATCTAACAATTTTAATTACATTTAAAGTTTGAAACAAGGAAATTATTTTTTATCTTATCAGTATATACATGTATTTATATGATTCTTTACACTGAGGGTGGTGAAGCACTGGTTGCCAGGCAGGTCGTGGATGCTCCATTCCTGGAAGGGTTTAAGGCCAAGTTGGATGGAGCCTTGAGCAACTTGATCTAGTGGGAGGTGTCCCTGCCCATGACAGGAGGGTTGGAAGTAGATGCTCTTTGAGGTCGCTTCCAACCCAGATCATTCTATGATTCTCTAAATGTCTATTCAGTTTATCTTAGGAAGCTTAAGCCTTTAATAGTATTGGTGTGAAAAAGTGCTTAAACATATAATATGTTATCTGTCTGTGGAACATTATTCAGTTAATAGAATTAACATACAGTTTTTGGTGATTTAGACTGAAGAAATGTGTATTTTAACCTTCAACAGCAAAAAAATTAGTCAGTTCCAAAAAAGTATATGCATAAATGATCAGTGGTTGTAACATTTAGGTTAGTACATGATAAGCCTCAAGTTATTCCTCTGCCTAATTCCTGGAGATCAGTGTGAGTGATGGTGGAAGCTCACTGCCGGTCTCCCATCTGTGCCCATTGTGCACTTTGCTTCCTTCTTTTAGGCTTTTGTGCTGACTGTGTGAAGGGCAAGATGCTTATTTATGGGAACTCCTGATCCGATGTGTTTTAATTTCTGTGATTCTAAATGTATTTTGAATTTTCAATGGTTGTTTAAAACAGTAGTCAACTGTACCAAGCTGTCAAGAGTTTTTGGAGGGAGGGCTCCATGCAGAGATGGATGCAGACATGACAACTGGGGCTGCCTAGGGAGCAGGTTTTAGAGGCACACTTAGAGATGATCTGGGTAGTGTGGTTCAGCCCTAAACAGGTAGAAACAAGTTCCATATCACCTATGGCACAAATTCTTCTCAGCTGGTTGTGTATCTCAACAAAAAATTTTCTGGTAGATGTCTGTGCGTGCATGTAGGACCTTGAGGGGTGTCCTGGTGCCCTAACCTTTGGCGTTCAGCTACTGGGCTAGTGCCCTGGGCAGGGTTGTGTGAGCAAACAAGAGGACCGAGCGAGTACTAGCCCTTATTCATATGGGCCATATGTAGTTATTCACAGTACATGAGACTGTTCTGTATCCATGGTACATAAAGTCCCCAGCACAGCTAAACTGCAACTGTAGAATTTAAAAATTACCAATTAAAGTTGTATTGAGTAAAATTACTTACAAATTTGTCTGTGCAAGACAAGCCCTTGGCACCTTGTAAGGTTCATTTTTTAAATCTATGTATCATGGATTGGATTTCAGAATATTGGGAAACCTTGTCATTGTCACCCATCGGCTATGGTGTGCCCTGTATTGATATCTGTGACTACGTTTATTCTGGACTTAAGTATTACTTTATTTGAAGCGATCTCTTACAGCATAATACACATCTAGTTCTGAATGCTGTTGAAGCCCTCGCACTGAGATCATGGAATTTCTACCTTATGGAAATCTGCACTTGATTAAATTAGCATTTTCTTGATCAACTTCAGAAGTTTCGGAATCTGTGACTACTACTTCTGATAAATGCTCTCCTCTTTTAGCAAGCTGTATTGTGGATGCTTCTGTGCCAAATGCAACATATGGCACGTGTTCAAACCAGTTTTATCCCAATCTGAGAAGATCTGTTTTACTTACCATCACATTTAACTCAGCCACTGTTGTTATATTCCTTTGTTCATAATATACACAGAGGATGGGCTAATTAGGTACAACAAACCTTTTCTTTTGATTTCAGTGTCCAGCATGCAATGAAGACTTTGTACAAGCATGGTCTGATGACAGTGAGCAAAAGCTGTAATGAATGGAGAACAGCCCTGAACAGAAGTTACATTTTTAAGTGGAAGTCAAGGATGTGATGTGTGGTAGCTTCTTGGTTACTGCTGGCCTTCTGTTCTACAACTAGTAATATTAAAGGTAGCATATTCTGTTGATGGTGTTCAGAACATGAATGTGGTTAGCAAGCTTACTCTAGATAAGATTAAAAATTGTGAATAGCTATTAAACACGTCGTTTCAGGGTGCTGTTTTAATTGTAGGGATAAAAGAGACATTCATACACTCGGGTGATAATTCAAAGTTATGTGGTACTTGCTGTTGGCATGTTATAGCCATTGGGGCCCTGGGTTCACCAGAAAGTTCTTGTTGTACCGGCCAACCTGTAACCCTCAAGTTGTACCCAAGACGTGGTTGTTTATCAGCAATCTCCTTGCTATTGGGGATAGTGCAGGAGGACGTGGTCTCTGAGGACTCCAGGCTGGTCAGGGCAGCGGGAGCCTGCTGGCATGTGTAGGCCCTGGTGATGAGATGGAGCCTTTGGGGTTAATTGAGGTGACACACGATTCCAGGCAAAGGTTTCCTGTTGACTTCAGTGGCTTTTGAGCCAAGTTTCAAGGCAGTTGCACATGGCTGTGCTTGCTCGCTTGCCACTTTAAAGAGTATGTGATCCCTCTCACTACCTATCCTTTTGCTAGCTTCAGTGGGCAGCATTTCTGTAGGAGCGAGAGGCCTCCTTCTCCTTTCTGCACACAGATGTGTGTATTGCCACTGCTTACATGTAGCTTTTACTTAAAGTCCATTTCGTCGCTTCATAGAATTTTATATCATAGAATGGCCTAGGCTGGAAGGGACCTTAGAGATCATCTAGTCCAACCTCCCTGTTTT
>NW_009734887.1:0-45751 GCF_000703405.1 Apaloderma vittatum | reverse complement strand
GGAATGCCACCTCTTGACTAGACCAGGCAACACATGGGGACCGAGCGGGAATTGAACCCGCGACCTCGGTGTTGGTCCTTGTTGTCAGCATTGCGCTCAAACCACTGAGCTAACCGGCCCCCGTTTTTTCTTTATGTTTGTGTGAAGTCTTAGGCTCTTAATAGTTTATCAATCCCTTATCTCTTTTTAAAGCAGATGTTCTCTTGTAAAAGATTGCTCGCAATACTAGAAATTCAATCTGTATATTAAATTAAGAGCAGGAGTTTGGGGTTTTTTCGTTTGTTTGTTTTGGTATTGCACGTTTTCTTGTATATAGCTGTCTCATCTTCTCTGAAGTTGTAAAAATGGTAGAAAAGCCATTACGATCTGCTGGCTATTTTTAAGGGGCCTGAAGAACATTCTAAGGGGAAGTTTATTTATGTTTACAAAAAAGTAATGGGAAGAATTAACTGATGGAAATTTCGTGTTTAGTTAATGATGCAAAAAAAACAATCTACCATCACATTTCCTCCATTGCTTAAAATGGAATATAGAGTTGTTAAAGGGAATTTGCAGGGACTACAAGAAATTATGCAGTGTATTTGTAATATCATATGATCACATTATTAGCCTTCCTTATAAAAGCTTCCTTCTACATTTGAAGTATTAAATCAAAACAATGTATAAATTCCACAATTAAGTTTATGGCTGCTTCCTCCTGCAACTGTATTAATTTCAGTAATTGTAAGACCTTGTAAGAGTTCAAGATTGTTCTCTTGTTAAATGTCACATATTTATTTTCATCTTTGTAGATTTATTTGGTCTTGCTAACTACATATTTAACATAGAAGGAAGTACTGTCTAACCTTCGATAACACGAAGTGTGATCTTGACCGTTGTCACCTTGTTTGCAGTTTGAATACGGAAGGGATAAAATAATGCTTGATGGTAACAACTTCGGATTGGTTAAATGGGGAATAATGCAGCTTGATATGCTAAAATGTTTTCAGCCACCTCCAATTACTGCGATTGTTGCTACATTAAGGTTAAAAGAAGTCACAGGATTTCAGAGTGGGTTTGTTTTTTTTCCTCTAGGAGAGCAATCTAAATGCAAATTCTATACCTGAATAAAATCCAAGAAGCAGGTATAAATGAGGCTTGAGGGGAAAAAATTCAGTGGTGATGACGCTTGGTAAGTTAGTCTGTCATGCACTTTGAATGTGAATGCACACTTTTTTTTTTTCTCTTGATTCATATTACTTTTATGAAGTAATAGAACAAAATCAGCTCTTTATGCTCTGGTCATCTAAAATTATATAGATGCATAATGAATGAACTAGTCTGAACTCAAATCAGAAGGATGTCTACTGTGATACCATTACGTTAGAATTGAGTGCATGAATCAAGTGTTCTGGTGGTTCCATTCAAAGCAAGACTCTAAAATGTAGTTTCAATGACAAAGTCAAAATAAGGAAGCATAAAAATGAGGAAAGTGAATTCTTTGAGTTCTAGAAGTTTGAAAAAGATTGGAGTGTAGTAATGCAGTGCTGTTCAAATCTGTTACTATAGCATTGAAAAACATAGCCCGGAAATTGCTGATGACCCCTGTTTCTTTCTGCTCTTCCCAATCTGATACCAAACTCTAATAGAATAATATATCCTTGGCCCTTGGATCTCTCTAATAGAAATAATTCAGTATTTTCAGAATGGTATGAGTAGTATATTTGCCACATTTCAGACATGACAAGAAATTCTCCAGTTATTGCTGGAAACTAGTATTTTTTTTTTTACAACTCTGATTTTTGAAGCTCTCAAACCCAACCAGTGAAATTTTGAGCAAAGACCTGTTTTACTGCCCTCTGCATACTCTGTACCAATTTGCTGGGAATTGTCTTGGAAGTACTAAGGATCACTGTGTGCGAAGGCCTGGAACAGTTGAGGTTGAACAGATACCAGGTCGAACAGCTACCAGGAGACTGTTTTGAAGTTAAATCAATTTAAGATAAAATACCAGTTTAAAATAGATACTTACTGGCTTTGATAGAGCATGTTGCATTTGCCATGAAATATACAGGTGAAGAAATGAGAGAATATTAATATACTTTATTGTGATCAAACTTGAATGAGTTCCTCCCTTCACTCCATGTTCAGATGTGTTGCTGCAGGTATCAGGGAACCACTGCATTTCAACATTGTTTACTACTTAAATCACATTCATAAGACAGAACGAGTTCCTGGGGAAGAGTGTAATTTTTACAACTAGTCTTCCTTGGAGTTTCTAGAAGTTCTGTTTATGTTTATTTTTTCTTCCTTAAAGCTTATTTGCGTCTAAATTTCTCAGGAGGCAATCGTGATAATTCTCCCCTTATCTTATTAACTGCCCTTCTTAATTAGAAATATCAACATTATTTTATCAGATCTGTTGAAATCCTTGAGTCAAGTCTGGCTGATGGATACCTTCACGTGAGGCGAAGTAAAGCTTTCCTAATAGCAACACAGTGTGTGAATATATCCAGCATTTTTATTTGGTGTATCAACCTGCCGAACCTGGTGTTTCATTTTGATGTGTAGAGTTTGAAATGTTTTATGTAATCATATGAGTTGCACCTTAATCACTGTTAGGGTTTTTCTGCTTGAGATGTGGTATGATAGAAATTGACCCCCGTGAGCCATAACAGTTTTGGGTGTGACTGAATGCAAGCTGTAAATGCAGTCTATTTTTTAATAAAAAACAAAACAACAGAATAACAGACTCAACAACACCACAACACAAACCAAAAAACCAGAATACTTGGGTGAATTTCAGTCTTCAGAGAAGTAATTTTACATCTGAATAAACTGAAATCTAAACATTAGTTATAGAAGTTCCCACAGTGTACTTAAATCAAAAAAAACCATTGTGCCTCTGAACTGGCTGGTTATAATGCTGGCTTGCCAGAATTAGAATCCAGCTCCTGACTTCAGCAGAAAATGAGCTTCTCTGATACCTGTTGCTTGTTTTTTATTTTTAAGGGTACTGGTGCTAGACACTTCCCTGTCATTTTGAGCCTCAGCTCTTCCCACAGTGACTTTTGGTGCTTAAAAGGTCAAAAATAGATTGTGTCAAAGTGACTAGGAGGCCAGTGCTTACTGTGAGATCCTTGTTGTTCTCTTCACAGTACAGGAAAGCATAAAGGAAATGTGTTTTTCGTTATATGGCTGCAAGCAGCATGGAATGCAGATTAGCTTGAAGGGACATGTCAAGACTCAATTTTATCTTGAAATAAATTAAAGAAAAAAAGTTCTAAGGACCTTGGAGGGGTCAGGAGTACAAATGTGGACTGTGAGCCTAACATTGTACAACCCGTCAAAGCTTAGAGTCATCTGAGCTGCAACGTGACTGCCCAGAAGCAGGGCAGGAGGGTGAGTACAAAACTTGACTTGAGTAGCAGAAATAACTGAAACACAGGCAGTATGAATTCAGGATCAGACTGAATGGAAATGGCAAGAGTAAAAGTTGCTGCTCCTGGTGAAACTTAGTAGTGAATGGAATAAAGCTTGTAAGCGAAAGTGTCCTTAGCACCTACCCTGCTTTTTTCTTGTTTGTTTTTGAGGGATGTAACTGAAATCTCTAGGTATGTGAAAATTACAGGCTGTAGCTGATAATTTCTTTCTCTCAGTGGTGAGTTCAAGTTATAATGGATCTGGGGGCTTTCATGGAACTCTGGTCCTGCGAGGCTCTGAAAATCCTGTCATCACTCTCACAAGTTGATGCTTCCCTTCTCTTTCTTTGCATTGAAGATACAAAATAGTGGCACTGTGTATTTCAAAACAACTTTCTTTGATGTCGTTTACTGAGAGTGAGCTTACAGCACACACCCTTTCGTCTGTACCATTTTGTAGTGCGTGTAGCTTGTTAATGTACTTGAGAATTAATGCCACCTCATGTTTTTTTTATTCTAGAAATGCTTGCTTAAGTTTCCAGTGTGCTTGCCAAGACAGTGAGCTGTATAGTATGTTGGTATGTTTGCCAACAGCGGCAAGTTTAGTGACAAAGATGTAATTAAATTCATGCCTAGAGTACTTCCTAGGAAAAAGTCTAAATGTTACCTGTCAACAGAGATAATATTTGCTCCAGAGACTGTTCTAAAGGGACAAGCTTCCCATGGAAATTTTGTGCTTTCATTTGGGAACTGGGGAAAAAAGGGCTTTTATCAAAGTAAGTATCACCTGCATGCTTAGTAATTCTTGTATCTCTTTTGTCAGTATGGGCAGCACTCTTAATCTGTAGCTGGAAAATAGTCAGGGCGCTGAGAGTCTGAGATCCAGATCTCTAAAGGTATTTAAATCCTGATAAAAAGGATTGCAGGTTACCTATGCTGTTTAAACGAGATTTTACATGAAGACCTAAGCTCTAGTTCTGCATAGAATTGAGCAAGAGCATAAACAAATGTGATGACAAAAAAACTGCTCTGGTGGAATAGCAACATATATAGCATAGCATGAATATCAAAATTTAAACCAATGTTATGCTTACCCTGATGTGATGTTATTTTAAAAATACACTATGTTGAGAGAGGGAGATCCTTACCTGCTCATGTTTTAGAGGAAGTGCAGTGATTGCTGCCTAACTAGCTATTTTTGAGCCTTAACCTCCCTCTCAGAGATTTCCCTTTTGTCCCATACTCACTTGAATAGTTGGGTTTGAGACTCGGGGTTGAACAACTGAATGAAAATACTGGGGTGCTCTTGTCACTTTTTTCACTGCCTAGACATGGGAAAAACCCATACATTAATGGATTTGCAGTGCAGAACAGAGTTAAGCAGACTGACAGTCTGGAAAAGACAGTTTTAAACCATATATTCATAAGTATGGATTCCTAGTTGGTCCCAAATTTTTTTCAGTTGCTGAGCACATGTTGTGTTATAATCTTTTAGGCCTTTCCTGGAACAAACCAATCTAAACTTAACAAAACTATGATGCTTCTTCGAATGTAAAACTGGAGATCATATAAGGCACTTGGAATTGCCTGGCTTTTATTTTCTAAGTATTAAAAATGGTGTCAGTGAAATGAATTTTCAAATGTAATGTTTCACTGAAGTGGTAAATACGCAAGGTGTATTATTCATGTCATGACTTTAGGGCATGTATTGGTCATTGGTAGACTTAAAAAAAGTGAGCAATCACTGTACATAATATGTAGCATTGTTTTCTGTTACTAGCACAGACAAATAACTTCTAGTAGCAACCAGCACATCAATGCCTTTTATGTTTAATTGTATTGCTTAGAGGCAAAACTATCCCTCTGTAAGGCAAGGGCTGGTAGATGGATAGATGTGAAAAACTAGGTTGCTTCATTTGATGAGTGACATGTAATAATGAAAAGAAGGGAAGAAATGCACAGGAAAGGATATAAACTGCATCACTCACAATTTGGGACTCTATGTATTCCCGATCTTCATTTAAAAAAAACCCAAAAAAACAGAAAATTGCTGTAATGTTCTGTGTGTGTGCATGGTAAGAATACCAATTTAACAGAAATAGTGGAAAATGTTTCTGCAGGACTTTGAAAGGGAAGAAGAAAATCCCTTGGACTTTTCATGCTGTGATTCTTTTTATGCGTTGATGATAATATTGGTATCTGGAAATGGAAAATAATGAACTGTAATGTTACATCATGTTTGGGTAAACAATTACAAGATGACACATGTTTTGTCAGCTTTTAAAATGTTTTGGACGTCTTGAGGGAAAAAGAATAATTTTGGATTCCTTTGGAGCCAAGGGATTTTCCAAAGATCAGAACAGTTAAGAGCAATTAAAATATGATTTTAATTTTGAGATAAAAATTCAGAGAAATTTTCAAAGAATTAAGAACTGACCCTGATGGAGAGCTTGTACAAAGGAGGAAAGCAAGTAATTTCTGAGAGCCAAAGAAAAGTTATGTCAGATGTTGTGTCAAATGTTGTTCCTCACATTTGGATCTCTGACTCAATGAAAGATTCTGTCTTGATTTGGCAAATGACCTAAATTTGTGCTAATTAACATTGTTAAATGGCAAAAGTTTTAGATAAGTTTGAAGCAAAAGGGAGAGGAGGCAGGTAGTTTAAGTCAAAAGACAGTGGAAAGGCCCACACTGTAAGATGTAAGGTTTGGTAGGAACGGCGAGAGTGAGGTGGACGTGGAAAAGGACCATGAAAGATGAAAAAGTTACTTTTTTCTCTCGAGTTTCACATGAGAATAGAAAATTATGAGGTATGGAATTACATATATGTGAGCAGAGCATCTCTGTCTAGTAGGCTTTCCAATAGATTTATATATGTAAAAATCTACTAAATCTCCAAAATTGAACAAAAATCTAGTAAATAGAAAACGTCTGGCATTTTTGACTGCTGGCATAAGGCATAAAGGAATTAAAATAGATAAATAACTAGAGAGAAATATTATCTTTCTTATGCTTCTGCTAGAACATCTTTGGAGAATGGGAGAAACTTTAATTTGGCTCCAGCCGAGTTGGTTGTGTGGCCTGGCTAGTAGTCTGGTCTTACTTGTGATCAGCAGCAGATTGTTTGTTTGCCTGCAAAATAAATGAGAGAATGATGAGCAGACAAGTGTTATCTCAGCACAGCCGGTCACAAAAGGAGTAAAGTTGAATGGGTTTCAAATGACAGTTAAACGATCCCCGCGTGCAGATAAGGTTGTTGGGATTATTTTAAATCACATTTGTTCTCTTTGTTTCTTCCATTACTGATACTTCTAGATACCTGGTTTTATCATGGTGAAGTATAAATGTACTATACGATACAGGTTTTCATCCATTTTGGCAAAATTGGATATTGAGCCACAGGAAGGAAGAGCAAACTGTTTCTCTTTACCAACTTAATTTGGAAGAAAGAAGAAATTAGATGGAATTTTCAACTTTAATTGTTTGTGAATTGGAACATTGTATAGGTGGAACAGTTTTAGGAAAGCAACATGAATTATCTAGGAAAAAAAAAGGATGTAGAATAAACTTGCAGAATAAACTTAAAAAATAAAAAATATTAATCATTTACATGCTGAAACAAACAAAAAAAGAGAAATGTTGAAAGAGGGACTAAAATGGCACCATGAAGAAATAGATGAGAAAACAAAAATATTAGACAACTGGATCAATAATTAGGAAAAAGAGGAAAGGTGGAAGCTGGAAGATATGCTTTAGGTAGAAGTGTACAAGAAGATGATGAAAAATTTTGAAGGCAATTCTTGTCTGGTTGAAGACAGAACTGAAGAATGAAAGAAGATGGGACAGATGAATCTAAGTGCTTTCAAAAGCAATTTCTTGATGTAGCTGCAGGTGGTTACCCGAATTCCATAACTGATGTGGCAATCAAATTTTATTATAATACTTGGATGAAACAGATTATGATATTAAGTAAATTGCAGATGAAGAACACTAGTAGCACATCAGGAGTTCATACCGTATCAGTAGGATTCCTGAAAGTAAGAGGACCCTCTGTTGTGAAATTGTTTAATCCTTGGATAAAAAAATACAGAAGAAAATAAGGGCTGGAATTTGAATGACTTGTTACACTAGTTTAATTCTCAGATAAATCCACTGAAGACTAAGTTTTAGAGAGTAAAATTTCAATGGCATCTCCTGCTCCAAAATTTAACAGTCGATAATCTCTCAAAATTTCTTTGGAGAAGAGAATAATCATTTATGTGCAATCCTACTTGCTATTTATGTAACTATGTAGTTCTAGTTATGATTATATCTGGGCATCGATTTGGAATCTGGACACCCAGATTATGTCATTTTGTATACTTTATTTAAAAGCTACAAATCTGATTAAGATGAAGATGTCTGACTCATTTAAATATTGAAAATAAATTAATTTTGAAAGCATTTTTATAGAATTATCATAATACTTTGCTACATACTGCTGAGTATTCAGAAGAGTAAACTTCATGTGTGTTTAACTGGAGAAGTATGGAAAAGAAAGAGCCAAGAAAGACTTCAAGCACACCATGAAAGTTAAAAAACTCTTTGCGTCCCCAGCCTCAGCCTGATTATTTAATCAACCAGTGTTTTAGCATGATCTCTCCCTTGCTTACTTGTTTGCTCATTTAACAAAGAAATGTTTAAGGAGGCTTTTCCTTCCAAAAGCTGTCATCTTTGACTGCAAGGCCTGCAAATTTGAGTCTTATCCTCTTAGCCTCAGTTAATGTTAAGGCAGACCATATGCCTTTGGACTGGTCAAGTGTATTTTACTTTGTCCCTGCTCCATCTAATTATGTCCAGTCTGCCCCTTTGCCTCCGTTGGATTTCCCCTGTGCTCTTAGAGGATGGCTTATACTTAACTCTGAATTTCCTATTCGTGTTTTCTTCTCTTGGAGAATAATATTTCTCTCTTTTCTTATCCTGAGATACTGGTTTTAAAACTGGTAGGAGACAACTGGTATGTCTTTTGACAACACCTTAAACGTTCTCAGGAAGAATCCTCCGTAGGAAGTCTTTCCTCACAGTTTATTTTTTTTCCTGTTTTCTTTAGAACTTATGCCCCTTTTGGGAAATGAACATGTCAGGTAGACAACTTCTAGCATTTCTTGTTCTGTTCCAGAAGAAAAATGTCGAAGTGTCTTTTGTGTGCTGAGGTCTCAATTTCGGTCTTAGCCATATTAAAAGGCTTGTGAATATACTAATTGTCCCAAATACTTGACTGGAGTAGTTTTGAAACTTGGTGGATTTTAATCCAGTTGTTTGTAGTAAGCAAAGATGATTCCAAAGGGCACCCTATTTGCCTTTTGAGATGCATGTGAGGAAACCATCATGCACTTGCTGAAGACCATGAGATTCATTGATACATAGTCATAAAACCATTGTGTTTTGCTGTTTGGTTCTGCTTGGATATGTATTTAGCTTTTGTGGACAGAAACTTTTGGAGATTTTTTTTTTAATGAATTATTATCAATAGAAGCTAAAGTATTGCGTTGATCTTAGTTCTACAGTTATTATTGCAAATGTATTTCTGCTAAGGTACTTAATTTTTGTTTGATAACATTTTGGTTTTTTTATGCGCCATGTCAAGTGATCCAAATCTGTTCTGGTACAATTTTTGCAGGGATATCCTGTATAACTTTAACAGAAGTTTCAGTACATACAAACCATGAACATTCGTACCCTATAAGCTTAGACGTCTATTATTTAGTATGTGCTGCACAGCCACCTCATGTGCAGCTCGCTCACAGCTATCAATGTTGCTTTGCGTTACGTCTTTGAAGAGAAAACACATTTTTGAGGCTCCTTGACCTGCATAAAATAACGAAGTTCAGAGAGAATACTGATGCATACTTAAGCAGACGATAGTTTGCTGTAAAGAGAAATGTCAGTGGTTTTATGCATCAGTAACGATTCCTAAGATGTCATTGTAAATCAGCCCAGGAAACAAACAGTAGGTGCAATACCTGATGAGCTTCGGGGGTTTGATTAGTGACGATTTATTCATGTTTCTGAGCAAGAAGGTTGAGCTGCTGGTGCTCTATAAGCACCACTAGATCTGCCGAGAAACACACTCATGTAAGTACAGAGAGGTAATTAACCCTTATTAGACAAGTTACCAGATGCAAACCCTCACATGCTTGTGGTGAAAAATGAAAGACAGGATTTGTCTCCTGGCTTACAGGGGAGCATCTGTTTTGTTGTATTTCTCTCACTGACACTAAATATGCCACTTTTTCATTCTAATTAGGTGTGTTACTTTCTGCTGCTTAGATGAAAGGATAATGTAGTACAACAAACCTGTGTTGTATTCTTATATAGTCCCATGTGTCTTGCCAATTTTTTTTGTTTCTGACCAAGTTCTTTCTTCTTATTGTGGTCTTGATTCTAATTAGAAGCCTTTTCCAAAACGAGTTTGCTGGTGTCATTTTTCTCTACAGTCATAAGGCTTATGTCTCTCAGCTTTTGTGGCTACACGGGTAACAAAATTAAGCATAAAAGAATATATGAAAATCAGTATGTTTAAACAATGAGACATAATATAGAAGAAATACAAAAATACTTATGTGTAAGGAAATTGTTAGCTTTTGCAGCTGCTTACTGCTGTAGTGTTTGAGGACAGAAGAAGGACTGCTTCAGTTTGAGTGTGCTAGCTGAATAAGCTATGTGGTTCAAATCTTGTATTCCAGTAGGTCCATGAACATTATTTTTTTTTTAATATGTTATAACTTTGGAAATATTGCCACATGTAGAAAGAGGACTAAAATAATTCTGTGATGCTTCAAATAGTCTGGTGCACGTGACAATGCTCTTGTCAGTTAAGAAAGTTGATAAAAATTATCATTGGCACATGACAAATGCTGGGTAATTTTGGCCAGACAGTTCATTTCAATCTACCATACAGTGGGGAGTAATTAGCAGTCTTTGTGGCTCAACATACTAAGTGCTTAATGGAACATATTTTTCTTATTGGTCTCCATGTGGCTGTAGTTCATCCACTTCATTATTCCTCCAGGTTTAACTGCGTATGGTTGCTCAGTTTGTCTAGAGTTCAGATACTCTTTTCCTAGTGAAGAAAATGCTTTAGTCCTTACAGAACTTGAAGATGTACAAATCGATCCCAGACAATGCTCAAACTGCTGTTGTTTTTGGAGTGTTGTTACTCGTTCAGTGACTGTCAAGTGTAAAATCTTTGCTTGTGAACTACACCATCTTTTGAACTTGCAATTTTTATTGCTTATCAAAATATTCTTTTGTGAGGAGTAAGGAGAAGTGTCTTCATGGTGTGATCTTGAATTCATTTTCATCTCCAGACAAGCTGGTGTTGTCCTCTAAGGCTTTAGGCCCTAGTTTGTATCATGATTGAACATACACTGTAGACTATATTGATTCAATTTCCTATGGCAGTGAAAACCTCCTATGTACTCCCTTCTGGTTTCATTGAAAGTCTCTTATTATTTTTATTGCCCAGTCATCTCCTAGTTACGAGTGCACAATTTGTCTGTCGAAGTTGCCAAGGCTAAGCCTCAGAATAATTTTCTGAAAAATTTCTGTAAAGCACTGCAAAATGTCAACTTTATCATTGTTCTGCTGCTGTTCAGTGTTGCACATTCATGTTAATGTATTTTCATTATGTTTGGGTAATGTCTTTTATATGGTGTCTGAACAACTACCAGCAGCTACTTATTTTGATTGTGTATAAATGTCATGAGGTAGCTGTGATCTCTTGCTCTTACCTCTCTTTGACTAGAAATATTTTTTCAAGCAAAAGAGTGACCAATATGAACTCAGTGAACTGGTTCTCATTTGACAAGTATATTTCACCTTTTTTTTTGCTCTTCATTGTTTGTATGTACGTGACTGAAAATGATGTTGCCTTTTAGCTGTCTTTAAAACTACACATGTAAAGTGTTGTCATGGTCTGTGTATGGTCCAGGCAGCCTCAGCTTCGTCTCAGTAGTATAGATACTTTTATGAAGATGTCAGAGGTCATCCTCCAGAGATTGGTGCAGGACATTCTTCCTTAAACCACAGAGAACAAGTTAATGACAAGACTCTTTATGTTTCTGATCTTGTGCTACTTACGAAGCTGCTGTCTGTGTATCCAAGTCATTAACCTGCTTATTGGCTGCCCAAAGAAGATTATGTTATGAACCTCTCTGATCTTTACATTCAGAATTCAATTAGTTAATAGGATTCATCTTACATTCAAGCATGCTGGTGGTTGTTAGTGATGGTGGTCATTTTATTGATAAATAAGCCAAATAATTTTCAAAGCAACAGTGTTGATTCTGATTGCACTATAGTACAATGAATGTAACATGTCTCCTTAAAGAGAGAAATGTTACAGAAAATAGAAATTCAGTGATGGATTGTGAGTTCATAAATTATTTCTAGGTGAGAGACTTGCTCACCTGTCAATAAGCTGTGAAGGATTGCACTGTGTCTTTTAAAAGACTCAGAGCAAACTTTGGACTGGAAATGATCCTGCATTACAAGACTCACACTGTAAATTGTTTTCCATACTAAAAATTCTAGAGACATTGTAATTTGCAAATAGTGCTCTGTATGTTGCTGCATATTTGTGTTTTACCTAGAATTGCCCTTTTCAATAAAATCCAGCCTTTTTGAGTGTACTTTTAGGTATTTTTTAGACTTGCAACTCAAAGAGGGAAATCATCTTGACTTTATTTGCCAAATCTTTACACAGAGATATTTAAATTCACCCTCCATAAAGATGTATCCATTTAAATGGATTTCTGTTATTCTGGATTCCCAGTGTTATTATTGAGGTTTAAAAGTACACTGGAGTGTTAATTTTGGGAAATTTATAAAAATGGAATAAAACATTGTGGTGTGTAGAGTTGTAACTTTATATACCTTAGCTTAATGGATTTCATATCACTAAGGAGCTTTTTGTAAGAGGTAACTCAAGATTTTTGTGGGTTAAAGTTGTTGACTGCAGTCATCTATGTGTTTACAAATTGTTCTTGTTGCAGTGGCACCTATGATATTGACACCTGAAGTGGCATGGCTTCCACCGTAAGGGAATAGGAGGAGAAAGAAGGAAGAGATTGATGAATGATGGAGACCTTCTTCTTACCATACTGCTTTTCTAAAGCCTGGCTCCTCGTGATGAAGAAAGCAGTCTCGTAATCTTCTGATAAAAAACTAAAGTAAAGGAGAAGCACGCCACATGGGTCATTAAAATAGAGATGGATATTGGTGTGGAATTGGGTAGCAGAGAAATGGAAGAATATTTGCTGATAGGAATCAGATCAAAATGAGGTCTTCTGTGGAGCTGAGATGACAATGACCTTCAACCTCAGAAAGGTAAGACAGAACAGAAAGGTGAAGCAGAGAGTCCTCTCAGATGTGAATTATACTGCTGTGAGTCTTTAAGAGATTTGCGTATTTTCATTTTAATTGGAAGTAGTTTAATATAGCATTTTATTATTTTTAGGTACAAAAGAAATGAAAGTTTTCTGCTTGAGTTTTAGGTATTGGAGGACAGAGCTCTGTGAGAAGGCAGCCACTGTATACGTACATTAATGTAGATATGATGAGGTAGATGTTTCTTCATTAGTTTAAAGGTCTCAAAAGGCTTTTGTGTTGAAGTTAAAATGTGTTTTGCTCTACTCCTGTAAGCACTAAATCTGGGGATTTTGTGCGAAGGTTTGTATAGAGAGAAACTTTGGTATTTTCAGTGGCCTCCATTTCCATACCGTGCACGACCTGTTGTATAGTCTGAGCATCTGTAGCTATTGCTGAATGACATGTTACTACTCAAGATAACCTGGAAAATTGCATGAGGCAAGGTTATAATTTCGTCACAGGTGGTAATGCACTCTCTTGATCAAAACTATTCTTTACTCTTAGTCGTAAAGTGAAAGGGATCAAAGAGGAAAGAAGGCCCTGCAGTAACGTAAGAAGATACACGAGTATTATCCTAGGAGCTTGCTTGGGCCAAGTTACCTCTGACTCCTGTTAAAAGGTATCTTTTCTCTGTAGCTTTCAGAGAACAGTATGATAAATGCCCAAATATGACTTAAGTTATGTCTGTAGGCCTATAAGAATGTAAAATATTCTTTGTCAATTAAAGATCTTAGAAAATACAACCCATGCAAGCCAAAACTGGTTCCATTATTTCCATTCTTGTTTTGAAAAATATATATTGGAAATACATTATCTGAGCATTTTAATTAATGTGTAGAGCAATAACAGAGCTCCAGTATTCTTAAAAAAACCCCAAACAAACAGCAATATAAACTTGATGTCTCAGGGAAAATGAGAAAATGTCTCACTCCTTGGTCATTTTTTGATATGTGACAGAAGGAATTTTGTGTTAGGTTGGGTGACAGTCTCTGTCTGGCATCTAGAGACAACTGCTGGCATACGGATAACAACAGTTTCATTGGCAGCAGATGTGAATTTGTAGATAGACTCCAGAAGTGAATTCATAAAGCATTTATGCAAAAATGTTTTTACATCTGAAATTTTTCTATATATACTTCTCTCACCAAATGTTAGAAGCTGTCAGACTCCAGAACGCAGTAATGACTTAAATAAGCACTGTCTTTGCTTTAAAATGAACTAAAGCACAGCCACACACACACGAAATCAAGATATACACCCACTTAAGTGAATATTATCATGTATTTTCCTAGAACATAATTCATTATGTGTATTTTTACAGATGTATTAATTTGGTCTACTTGCAATCAGTGGCTAATTATACTTAGATCAGAGAGAACTGGAAGAGTGGTTTACAAGGAAGATTAGATGAATTAAATATGCGTTGGCTAAGCAGATGTCCATACCTATATTAGATTAAAACCCAAGCAAAGTAGATAGTTATTTAAGCATAAAAGATGTCTTGCTAGTTAAAACAGATCATGTTTAAAAGGCTATTCAGTCTAAGCAAAAAGTCACAGAATCGTAGAAAACCAGGATGGAAGGGACATCAAGGCTTATCTGATCCAAACTTTCTTGACAAAAGCAAAGCACAGTGTAGACAATATGGCCCAGCTCCCTGTCCAGCTGAATCCTAAAAGTGTCAATGTTGGGGAATGCACCACTTCCCTGAGAATGTTGTTCCAAGTCATTCTTTTGGACTGAGGAAGTTGCTACAGGAAGCAGTGGCATAAAAGTATCTGTGTATTTAAAATGAGAAGCTCTAACATTTGTGAAAGCAAGGCCTTCGTGGGATGAAGGTGACCAGTGTGATGGTGTAGGTGACTAAAGTGGTGCTCTATGAATTCTCTATTTCTGCATTGTCTTTGAAAAAAAAATCCTGAACATTTTGATATGGGAAATAGCTAAAAGTAAAAAAAACCACAAAACAACTAATTAATCTTGGGCTCCGGCTTAGTGTATTTCCTCAGATGGCCCATACTATATGTGTCGTGTATTCTTACATACAAACCCAGAAGCGATACAGTAGGGTGCAGTGTGGGTAGATGTGTGGAAGCAAGGCACTTTATACCAGCCATTACTGTATATAAATCTAGCCAGACAGTTGCTTACATGAGGCAGAATATTTCAAAGTAAATTTGATATGGTTTATGTTCCTTAACTTTGGAAAAGTGAGTAGGAAAATATGAACCCAAGCAATGGGAGTAAGTTAGTCTCCTGCTCATGTAACTGACCTGAGAGTAATTACCTACCATAAATTCTATGGCAGGGTTTTGTGCTACTGTGATGGTGTGTTTAGAATGTCACCGCAAACACTGTATTGTTATGAAAACAATGATTAGAACAGTAGATTGCTAAGTTTGAGCACGTAAAGATACAGGATAATTAGGTAGATAAGCCTATGTTTCTTGCAGGTTTTTGTTATGGAAAACAGTTACTGTTTGGTCTTAAAACAAGAGAGCAGCCTTTTTGTTTTCCATCTGTGGTGTTCTACCTTTTTCAAGGAAGGTGAAGCCTCTTCTACAGTTGTCACCTGCACACATTGCTGGATAATATAAATTAACCAGCTTTTATTTGTTTTATTTCATGAATTAGTTAGACTGTTTAACGAGCACCCCACGGATTCTGCAAACCACCAACTGAAAAATAGTAGTATACTACATGACTGTAAATCAGTATTATTGACTCACAGTCCTGATCTAGTTTCTGTGATATAATTTAATCTGTTTGTCTAAGATTTTTATTTTATGTATCTGTATCTTACGTATTTTATGTATCTTCCTTTCTTCTGTGCAGAGGACTTCATTAGATCAGATTTGTAAAGCGTCTGAATGTAAAAAGTGTTCTTTAAACCTTTAGGATTGGTCCATGGCTGTTCCTTGCACTAATCCCTGCTCTTTGCTGTGTGACAACTGCCATTAAACAAAACCAAAAAAAACAGGACTACTTTTCCTACCTGAGGAAGTTAAATTTACTGTCATCTGTGATACCAAGCAACTTGAGTACATTAAATGACGGCAGTGCTGTGAAGGTATTAATCTACTGAGGAGGGCTGATTTCATTAAAGTGTCTCTGAGGTACATGCTAGATTAACATCAGACATCTGGGGACATTTGCAGCCGTGGAATGTCGTCTGTCTGATGGCAAAGTGAGAAAGAAATCATTTGCTGGCACAGTTGCCTTCCAACATCGCTTACAGATTGACATGTGTTCACTGAGCATTGCTGTGGTCTCTGAGGACACAGAGAAATGAGTCCTGTTTTATTACTAAAATTAGGCTCTAAAATTTCTGTTCAATTCACAAAGAGTATTTTCTCATTCCTTATACAAGTGGTTTTCATGGTTTATATTAAAATAAAACACTGCTATTAAAAGCTAGCAGGTAGCTTTAATAATGTGCATCAAACCATGTAAATATGAATGGATACCTAGGGTATGAGCTCTAAATCAATTCATCCGAGATTCCTAATAATGCAGCAATTAATTTGAGGTGGGAAAAGATATCACTTGCCTTCCAGAGCTGACAAGTTGCATTTCAGTTCACTCTTCCCCCCACACTTCTTTCTTCCCTCCTCTTGGAAAAGCAGTTTTCACTCACACTCACGTGTGTCAGACTTACCGTCTGTCAAAGCCCTAGCGCTGCCTGCGGAGACTTTACACACACACGCCTATCTGACTGCTTTAAGTAGAACGCGTTTTATGCCATGCACTGTTAAAAGTGTATTCAAACCTGTTTGCATTTTATGTTGTGCTCTTCCAAAGTAACAGTGTCTTTGGGAAGAAAAAACAACAAACCAGCAAACCAACCTACCAACGCAATCCCCAGTCAGCAGTGCAATTGCAACATGTATTACAGCTCTCAGTAAAGGCAACGAGTATGGAGGAGAATTTGATGATATAATTTAGGTAGTAATGAGAAAATTGTTATTTTGAAGCTTATAGCCTGCTAACATATAAATCCAGGGACTAAATCCTACAAATAAGATGTGATAATTGAGTGCAGAATGAAGGTGTGAAGCATTAATGCTAATCTCCTGGGCAAATAGAAGGGCCACATGGAGCTGCACGTTGTGTAGTTAAAGCCACTCTGCTGAAACAACTTGTTGTACCTGTGGTATAGTAATGAGTTCAAGTATTCCCCAGCTGGGCTGGAAGTAGGCGTGCACATGACCTGAGCCAACCTTTTCTCTATGAGAACTGAGAGTGACTTTGGCAGGCGAGCTGCCTGTAATTGGCTGCGCTCAGCACCTTAGCAGATGTGCTCAGCATGCATTAGGGTCAGACTATTTTGTCTCTATGCAGCAAACACTGCTGAAAGCTACTGGAGGTTTTGCTTGGCTAAGGTTTTGAAATTGGCGACTGGGTCTGTTTTCCCTCCTAAGTATTATGTTGTTCTCCCATGTATTTTTTTTTTTTTAAATCTTCTTGGCCTGGCTGCTGTTCTATGTGCTGAATTGAAAATACTATGAAGTGAAATGTGGTGTGTGTTGAATTAGATAGGTTCACTTCTGCAGTTGTACATGTTTCAGAATGACGAAGATGATGCTAGGTGATACGGCAGTGGGGATTTATTTTTCATGTAAAGGGTTGATGATAATATGCTCCCTAAGGACTTTATTTTCTAGGGAAATCTGTTTTAATTCCGTCACCTCAGAGGCCTGGTCCAGTCTTCATAGGGGTGGTTATGAAAAGCTAGAGATTGTACTTGAACACTATTTTGGTAATTTTAAGTCATCTAGTCTTAACAAGTGTTTCTACGTAGTAACAGAACCTTAGATTTACTTGCAAAATTAGTACGTTTTTTAAAAGTAATTGGTAGGAAGGACATAGCTCCAAGTAGTGCATTTCCAGAAGAAATGTATTTTATAGTGAGTAACGTATGAGACGTTGAGATTTTGAGGTCTCTGAATTCCTATTTTCATTTGGCAATCCATTAGTACTTCCCCACCAAACAATATATTGGAGTGTTTCTTTTGGCTGCCTGAACTAAAGCTGTGAACAAAAGGTAACTGAAAGTGCATTGCCAGATAGATAGCCTTTGAATGTTCCCAAATCATAGAATGGAGAGATACAGCCTGTCTCTAGCTACAAGTAGATAAAAAGGAACATCTTCAGTGCTATTTGGTAAAATTAGTAAAAAAAAAGTCCAATCATTTACTTACTTAGTAATAACGGTGAGTGAAATAAGTGCCAATAAGAATCAGGCTGTAATCTGTATTTATACAAATCCACAAAGTGCGAGTTTAGCACAAAACATTTCCTGGATAGCTTTGCTGAGTGCCAGCCTGAATAGCAGAGACTTCACGCAGAATTCCCAGGATCCTGATACCATTTCCCATTCCAGGTAAGGAAGAGGTGAGACTTTGCCTCTTGTCTTTTTCTGCTGGCTCAGCTCCAGGGCAGCAGGCTCTGTGCCAGTGCTAGTGTGGGCTAGATTCCTGGGTGCAAAAAAATCATCTTCCAGGAGCATCAGACCTACTGCAGTGGCTGGATGCGTAAAGCTGGTTTGACTCCCAGCATATCTTGAAGACTGTGTTTTCTCTACTTGCTGTCTTTTAAGGATGGGATTAGTCTTTAGCCTTTGAGATAGCTTTTTAAAATGGAAGCTGATTAAATGCTAGCTCATAGGTGATAAATAACTAAATAACCAAATGATATCAGACTAAGGAAATTGTTGGATGTTGGGGGAACTCACTCTTGCCTCATGTAGGAACTTTGACTTCAGCACAGAGCTTAGTACTTGAAATTACCAGAATATGTGTTTAAATTCAGCTTTTCTGCAAGGTACCATTGTCTCTGTGCATTTATTACTTGCCAAACTTGCATTGAAGCCTAACTTTCCCTTCCATGAATTTTTCCAAATGAGTTTTCAAATTTTTGTGTTCAGATGATTTGTTTTAGCATGTTAGTCAAGAAAGGGGTCTTATCACACAGCTGTATAAAGCTGTGAGTGCCTTTGCTTCTATTAATTTTGATTCCTGAAGATGACTTCAAAAATGGAACCAAATCATCTCTGTACTTCTCCATTGGCTTAGCTGTTCTTAAAAATAATTTATTTTTCTTGTATGTTATTTTCTGTGCCTATCAGCTTAACTGGAGGCATGGGAATAATCTCCTACCCTGTGCCTGGTTTCTCACTTCCTCTCTGCTGGAGTTAACACTTTGCTGTTACCCCTCAGAAGGCTGGAAGAGTGAGATGCATTAGTGCATTGGGGTCACGCAGCTACCTAGCTAAGTGTTAGATAAAGCACAGTATCTTGTCACGAAGTCATCCCAGAGTACTGAGGAGGGAGATAAAGACGACAGTTGTCAGGAGATAAAACTTTTTTGACCAGAGCTGTCCAGATATTAGGGTGAAAATGATGAAGCAGAAAAACATCAGTGGGTCCAAAATTTGTAACAGGACAGTTTTTAGAACTAAAACATTGCAAAGGCTTCTTTAGACCTGGGAAAAAAACCCCTCTATTTCTTTGGAAGCATTGGATCAGTTCCACCTATTGTTGCTGTCAGTCTGCAGAGGTGACTTTTTGATAGTTTAAACATAAGATGTCAGTACAATATTTCTTTAACAAACTGATTTTTAGTAAGGCATATTTCCGTGGAAGCATACCTCCTTGCTGGGAAACTAATACACAAGCCTTTCAAAAACCCCACAGCCCTCAAACCTCTCAGAACTTTTAAGGACTTTGAAGTTTATATGCATCTAATCATAGTTGGTTGCTGTTATTTTTACAATATATCAATTCCCAGCCTGGTGTGTGTGGGAGAGACTTTCCCTTTTTTTCAGCATCCTGATCTTTATCAAATTTAAGGCCAAAAAAATTCAAAAATAAATTTTGAATTTGAGGGGGAAAAAGAAAGATCGCTTGGATGTATTCCACAGGTGCGTGCAAACACTAGTTTATTGAAGAGAGAACTTCATTCTGTGCAGAGCAGAATTCAATTTCTGTATCCCAGGGGAAATTTCAGACCCCCTGGACTACACAGAATTCCAAAGCCTCGCAGGCACTGCCAGAGTGAGAAGTCTTTGATTGCAGAGCTGCTGGTAGCAAGGGTAGCCTGGCAGGCAGAAGCAGTAAGGGCTCCTGAAGCTGAGTGGGTAAAAAGGGATCTCAACTGAGTAGTCTGCTGTGTCTTCACCAAAGTGAAACCAAAAGCAACAAAATGCAACATGAGTTTCCTTGAGATGAGAACACTGATGTTCAATGTCTTCGTTAATGATTTGGAGAGAGAATCAGATAACAAAAGTAACAACATTCCTTGACAATTAATTCTTTGTCTCTAGGACGTGTAAAATTGGGCAAAGTAACAAATAGATTTTAGAAGTATTAACTGAATCTGTGTGTGAACTGCAAATACGTTTTTTGTCCACTTCCTTCTTCCTGCTTTCCTAGTTCTTTTGTCTAATGCAATGTGCTTCAAAATCACCCTAAATCAGAGCTTTCTATTTGAGACTTTTAATGAAGTCAATACATTATTGACTTCTAATGAAGTCAATACATTAGGACTCACAGCAGGACATTAAAAAAAAAAAAAGCTATCTGGAGATAGAGCTGAGGGTTTTACCTCAATGTGGCAGGTTAACATTGCTCTGTGAATGACAATGGATTCAACATGAAGCTGGGAAATGCTGTAATCTCTCTTGTAACTGGGAAACCAAGAAGTAAAAACTGCATAAGTGATACAAAACAGGGCAGTGTAACAGAATTTACTGATGGCAGAAAACTCATTCTCACACCCAGGAGGTGTTTGGGAGCTGACAGCATCTGTATGAGGTCAGGTGTCTCACAGTTATGTATGTTTCTCTTTATTATGATGTTGTTCAGTGCTTTGAAAAATTCCAGCTATCTATTTCTTGAAGAAAACTAAAGGACCTATATAGTAAAGGTTAATAAAAATCATAAAATAGCTTTCCATAGAAGGGATAGGGAGCATCCAATCATTCACATGGAGAGTGAGTGCAGGGCTCGACAGATGTTTGGCTGAGTTTCCCATGATTATTCTGTGACAGCCCATATTGCATTTGCTAGGCTAGGACTTACCAGGCTGTTGGCCAGAGGGTTTTGCTAAGTCTACATCAGCACGTAATTCCACACCACAGGACAGGATCAGTGGACTGAAGCCGAGACCCCTGCACCTGTGGTATACATTACTCAGGGTTTTTCTGGGGATGAGGCTTAATCTCGTCTTATGGACTGAATATCGCCATCACGTATGCAATCAGGATATATTTGATTCAGTATGAAGGAATAGATGGTGGTTTGTGTACTCCTGGGACAGAGCTTCCAGTTTGTTTTGCTTTCGAGGTAATCTTATTTGTGCTCATCCAATCCTTCCAGTGTGCTGAACCAGTGCACACTTAGTGCAGACAGCAGGGGATTTATTGCAAATGTACACTGATACTCTGAACCAAAATATTAATATAGCATAGATCAGCTCTGACTTGTTTTCTTGTGGACAGATTTTTCCCAGTGATGTTGGTAATGGCTATTAATTCTGAGTGACTCTTTTTTAGTATTTAGGGCTGGTCTCATGCCCCAACCAAACAAGTTCAGTAGTTAGTTAATTAGTATTATTAATGTGCATATTTAATAGGCGTGTCTGCAGAAATAAGAGAATTGGCTATGTTGGATATTGCTGTAGAGCAGCTTTGTCCAGACATGCTGAAGTCCATGCTTTTGTTTGGTGACACCGAGATTTCAATCTGACAAAACTCCTGGCTGGAGAGCCAAGAACAAATTCAACAACATGATAATGTGAACGTTTTCTGCTTGTGTTTGTGAATTACGGCTCCATCACGTAGCAGAGATAGCAGTCTGATAACAGTGATACAGGAACCACAGAGTGCAACTGCAAAAGCTCGTTTGCGTTTACATGGAACAGTGGTGCTGTCTTGAGGCAGATGCTGTAAGGCAGTGACAGAGGCAGGACCTTCATGAAGGCACTGGAGAGAGGAAAAAAAATGTGAGGCAATGAACGCTGGAGAGACAAGGACCAGAGAAATTTCTTTTGGCATCTGTGCAGGTGGAGTAGGTCCAGATTTCCTTTGGGCATAACAGGGCAGATTGATTTGGGAATTGGACTGATATTCAGTGGTTGTGACGCTGGGAGGAAGAATGTGGATGCCACTGCTTTGGGAAGAAAAGCTGGTAAGTTGTATCTTGTGTTTGCCAGCAGCTCCTGGTGAGTTTTTGTAGACAATAAGACCGCAGTATGAAACTAGTCTGTAGGATCTCATCATGCTGCAAGAATTGATGTCATGCTTATGTGGCTGAACAGATTGAAGGGGTGGCAAACGTCTTGCTTGTGACTCTGGTTCTTTGGTGTTCCCCAGCTATCTCTGTCCTTGTGAAGTAAGGTCTTGGAAAGATTTAATTATGGAAATAATCATATGTGAACATACTGGGGTTTTTTTAAACTTAAGAGAGAAACGCCTGGTATAATTAAATGGACATAATGGGAGTAGACTGGGTGTAATGTATTTTGTATTTGTTCTACAAAAAAATCACTTGGCTGAAGGAGATGGCTAATAGTTTTTGTCTTCATTTAAGAAAAAATGTCATGGCATTTGTTGGCCCTCCATCAGTCAGAGAATAGACACTATGAGACTCAAGCCAGAACTAAGTATTTTCAGTTTGAAAAACCAGTATAATGTAAGTAATCAAATGCCAGCCGTTCAAACAGAGATGTAAATTCCACATCTAGAAGAGTTTTTCTTTTTTTTTCTTTTTTTATTTAATAATGAAATTGTATTTCATTCTGAATTTTGAGAGGATATCAGCTGATTGAAGAGGCATATTTAAAGATTCCTGTGTGACACAACATTACTTCTTGAAATCTTTGGCAGTATGTTAAGGTCTATTGTATGTCATCTTAGATTGTTTGGGTACCAAAAATGTGAATTCTGACTTGGTAGATTGTTTCCAGCTTTTTTCATAATATAAAAGAATGTTGGATTTAACAGAGTGCTAACCATGTCAGAGGATGAATCTCACAAAACACTTCAAAACGTTTCATACGTGACACTTCACTGCCAAAACAACTGAAAAACTTCAACACTCTGTAAAGTCACTGAGGGCTGAGAGTTTCCTCTGGAGATATATATGGTAAATTTTAGGTTTGAACTTTATCTGCACAACATTTCCTACTGTGAGTCTGTGCTACAGCCTTTTTTACTGATTAGTCAAAGATCTAGATCTCACCTTCGATTTAATTAAGATAGGTATGCGTCACCTCCTGAGCTTTCAGGACAGTGACTCAGGTTCCAATTCTCAGGCCAGGATTAAGGTGAATCACACCAAGGATCCTAACACCAGTTTTATTTATCAGTCAACAAAGAAATAACAACGATGCATTTCAAGGGTCTGCTTAGAGCGCGATCAACACGCCTCACAGCAAAGAGCCATTAGCAAGCAAAAGAACCAGCCTTGCCATAGCCAGCCTTTTGCTAGACTGGAAAGAGAGAGAAAGAAAGCGATAGAGAAAGAGAGCTCACCACCCTTGGAGTCCACAACGGCCACGGCACACGCAGCCATCTTCTTGTCGTGGCCGAAAAGCGTGCAACCGCCCGGCGTCCTTGCCTTTTATCCTGTCCAGTTCCCAGCACATCGCATTGTTTACCCCATGTGGAAAATTACTGGGAACGGATCTGGGGTATGGTGGCAGCTTCTGAGGGGGTTGCCCCTCCCTCTCTGGGCTTCTTGCAGCCACAGCCCCAAGGCCTGCCTGTCCCCACACCCCCACCGGTGCAGGGTTGGGGCAGGGGGCTCACGAAAGTCCCAAGTCAGCCCCACACCAACATGGACAGAGGTGCAGGGCAGGTGGCTGGGGCCTCCTCAGGTTCCAGGCTGTTGGAGGCATTAATTTAGCAGCCCCTCACAGTATGTAGATATTAATCCGTGATTTACAGTGGATTTATGCTCAGTTCATGAGGAATAAAGTGTTCTCCAGCTGTAGGGTCTTTAGTTGGATGATCTAAGAGTTTTCAGGTACAAAACATATTTATTTGTTACGTAGTAGCTCCTCCTATCATTCGTTCCACTGCACAGACAGTATCTGCAGCAACAGCCAGAATGTAATCCTAGAATAACTGTGTGGGGTTTCTTTAAATGCAAAAATTACATATATCGCTGGCTTAGTCTAAATAATACCTTGTTTCTAAAAGCTTTCACACATTAGACTGTTACAGTCTAATGATTATAGCTGTACTTTACATACAAGAACTGTCATAATTTAGTGGTGAAAGAATAAGTTATGCATACCTAAGTTCGAGCTAATTCCAGCTTTTGAAAAACAACCATTTACAAGCTTATTACCTTATTTGATGCAAGAATGAGTCATCTTTTGCAGTAAGGCTCCTTTGAATGAGGTAGGATAACACCCGTACAGCGTATTGGACAAACCCATATGTAAATACTGGGGGTTTGCTGTGCCTTCTGTATGGATTGTGACCATATGGTAGTCTCTTGTTATTACAGTATGTAGTCAGCTCAACGGTCCGTGCATAATAACATGGTGTGTCTGTGTAATGGAGCAGAACAAAATGCTTCTGTTTAAATGCGTAATTTTGCCTTGTTACTGAGATTCACCTTGCTCTTAGTACAGTCACACGTTTTTGCAAAGTGTGTATGGATTCTTGAGCATGACAGAAACTTTACAACGTTCGGGGTAGGTATTGTTCTACTAGGAATGAAATTCCTTTCCATCAGCATTTAAATTTTAAAGAAAAGGTAAACATAATGGAAACACAGTAGTCCTTGTTAAAGCTGCAACTGCCCTTTCATGAAAGAATGGATTTTAAATATTTAATGCTAGTAAATTTTGTGGTTCTTTGTTAAAAATGGCACACTTAGTCTGAGTGTGAGGAAAATTTGGAGCTAAATACCAAGGAAAACTTGAGAAATTAATGCTAGAACAGGGCTATGAGAAAAGGAGGAGGGAAATGCTTTTTAACAGTTTTTAGAAATATCTTTCTGCCCCACCCCGTCTTTTTTTTTGGTCGAAGTAATGGTTGCGTTGTGCTGTTCTTTATTTTGTTAAAGAAATTAAATTAAGAACTATGAGAATCTATTTGGCTGAACTGGAGGTTTTGGAAATGCCCCCAAAGTCTACTAAAACTTCTACACATTCACATTTCCGAAAAAAAAATGGACTTCATCTGTCCCATCCCAATAGATCTGGTCAAGAAGCATGACAGCTGGTGTAACATGACAGTTCGCTTTAAGTTAGGGGGGAAAAAGTACTGCCGCTCTTGCTCTTTGTGATTGTAGAACACGGGACACAATGGGATGCGTGAAGTAGAAGAAATGGCTTTGACTGAAGAGCGATGTAAAGGAGACAGAAGTGAAGCTGCTTCAGATATGTCACTTTTAGTGCTCCAGGAAAGGAGTAAAATGAAAATGAAAGGGAAAGGAAGGAAAGAATGAAAAGTGAAGAAATGGAGCATGTAAAAGGTGCAGAGGGAGAGTAGGAAAGATACACAAATACAAAAAGACGACATTAACCCAAAGATGTCACCTCTGGCGTATGAGAACTGTGTTTCTGAAAGCTGAGAGGAAGCACCTGTGGATAAGGGAAGAGCAACTGACAACATCTACCTGGACTTGTGCGAAACACTTGACACTGTCCCATGTAACATCTCTGCTTCTAAATGGGAGAGACATTTGACGGATGTACCACTTGGTCAGTGGGTCAATATCAAACTGGAGACCAGTGATGGGTGGTGTTACTCAGGGGTTGATACTGGGACCAGTGCTGTTTAACACCTTTGTCGGTGACATGGACAGTGGCATCAAGTGCACCCTCTGCAGGTTTGCTGATGACACCAAACTGTGTGGTGCAGTCGACACGCTGGAGGGAAGGGATGCCATCCAGAGGGACCTTGACAGGCTTGAGAGCTGGGCCCATGTAAACCTCGCAAAGTTCAATGGGACAACTGCAAGATCCTGCACCTGGATTGATGCAATCCCAACTACAAATACAGGCTGCGCAGCAAGTTCACACAGTCACAGAATTCTGTTGGTTGAGAGCAGCCCTGCAGAGAGGGACTTGGGGGTACTGGTGGATGAAAAACTGAATATAAGCCACCAACATGTGCTTGCAGCCCTGAAGATCAATTGCATCTTGAGCTGCATTAAAAGAAGCATGGCCAGCAGACCAAGAGAGGTGATTCTCCCATCTACTCTGCTCTTGTGAGATCCTGCCTGAAGTACTGTGTGCAGCTCTGGGGTCCCCAACATATGAAGGACGTGGACCTGTTTGACTGTGTCAAGAGGAAGGCCACAAAGATGATCAGGGGGCTGGAGCACGTCCACCCTGAGGACAGGCTGAGAGAGTTGGGGCTGTTTGGCCTGGAGAAGACTCTGAGGAGACTTCGTAGCAGCCTTTCGGTACTTAAAGGGGGCTACAAGAAGTAAGATGCTCTTTATCAGGGAGTATAGTGACAGGACAAGGAGTGGTGGCTTCAAACTGAAAGTCATTAGAAGAAAAAATCTTTTCTGTGAGGGTGGAGAGACACACAGGTTGCCCAGGAGAGTTGTGAAAGCACCCTCCCTGGAAGTGTTCAAGGCCAGGTTGGATGGGACTTTGAGTGACCTCGCCTAGTGGGATGTATCCCTGCCTATGGCAGGGTGGTTGTAGTCATGTGATCTTTAACGTCCCAACTGAAACCATTCTGTGATTCTATATGGCTCAGGGGGAATTTTAATGAAGGGAAATTGCAAGAAGGACAAAGGCTCTTTTTAATGGGTATCCAGTGATATGACTGGAGGTAATAAGCATAAACTGAAACACAGAACTTTTTCACTGTGAGAACGTCCAAAAGTCTTTGCATGGTCCTGCGCAAATGATTCATTGTCCTTCTGTATAGACATAGTGTAGCATTTTTAATTAGTGAAAAAGAAGATCCTACGAATGAGAATTAAGTTGGCTGTATTTGCAACAGTGCTCACATTTCTTCTCATCCAAAGGAAGATACGCATATGCTCGTGCTTTTTCTCGTTACTGTGGTGCATCAGAATGTAAAGGAAATAACTTACAGTAGTTTACTGCAATAAAGATAAAAACCTGATTTTTATAAGGCAATTTACTTCAGTGGAGAAGAAGCAATGAAATTTTCTGTAAGCTTAATTCAAGGAGCTGAAAAGAATGGAGATCATAAAATCAAATTTATTTTTGAACAGATAAAAAATTCTATAGATGATTTTACACTTAAGGAGGATGAACCAGCCTGAAGACTCCTCATTAACTTTCAAGGGCCATTTGGCAGATAATGGAATTCATCCACTAAAACATTTATTCTTCTTGTCGTATAGACACACATGTCTGTCTCTGAACAAGATCCACTGCAGGAGGAAAAAACTGCTTCTTTTGCAGTAAGGCCAGGAGGAAAAGTGGCAGAGAAATAGGATGAGTTGAGATAAGGTTGAGGGTAGAGAGGAATATATGTAGTAAATGGAAAAACAAGTAAAAAAATTCCCATGCCACAATGAACAAGAAAAATCAAAAACTGCTGGAGGCTTACAGTTTTGTCCAGAAAAAAAGCATGAAAATGCAGTTTCAAACTGACAGCCTAGTTTTAAAAAGATGCTTAATTTATTTATTATATTTATTATATTATTTATAATTTGTTCTATTGCTATATTTATTTATTATATTATTCTTTTCATCCTGTGGTGTAATTTAGCTTAGGGTTTTTTGTGCAGAACTTGAGACTGGTTTATGTCCCTCATCTGCCCTCTCCCTCCTCCAAGGCCTCAGCATCTTTCATTGTGGAAGGGGCCTGTGAGTCTGTGGTTTATTAAAGTCGACGTTGCAGTGATTGGAAGACTTCTCAGTGGAAAGAGATGGATACAGTCCTTTAGGGTTTTGAAAATATAAATGGAGCAAGGTTGGGAATCTGATATGAAAAGTGAAACCTGTAAAGTAACAAAACAAAATTATTTGCACTTAGGAAGTTAATAGCGACTTAAGGGTTTCCGAAATTACAAGACTATAGATATACTATCTTAAATTTGTGTGCAATGTCTTTATGCAAAGGAAGTGGGCTGGCTGAGTGGGTGTTTCATTTTTTCATTGGCATATTGAACTTCTGGCTGCAAACTGAAAAGCTTAGTTTTTTATGTTAGAAAAAAAAAGTTGTCATAATATTTTTTCTCGTGCTTTCTGAGCGTTTATGTTCTTGACCATGTTTTTCAAAACCGTGTGTTGGTATCTTTAATTTCAGAAAGCACTGATCCTAGAAAATGTTGACGTTTGCCCTTCCTACCTTCCCCCACAGTGGAGGTTTTCAGAGCTAGAAATCTGTCTGCAGTTGATTGATGAATTATCAGCTCTCTTAGGGCTAGAGCATCTTCAGTGCTTGCCCTCTTTTGTAAGTTCTGGTGGGATTACTTTTTAGAGGTAGTACTATACGTAACTTTATTGTTCTGGGCACATGCATTCTACTGCATTATCAGACGTGTTGAATCAACTTCCTGAATTTACTGATGCCAATACCCAGTCATCATGTGCAGATAAAATTGATGTAGATTTTTATACTCTATGTGTAAATAAGGTGTATGAGCAACTCTACTAGATTATCCATGAAAGAAGAACTCCAAAGCTTGTTAGCAGTTAGATAAAGAGCAGCTTGTGGTCTGTTAAATTGTAATAAATATCCCTATTCAATTTTCCCTTCCCACTTGGTATTGTACTTTCGTGTTCTTATGCATCGTGATGGTTCATGCTTTCTTAATTTATGGACATGTCAGTTAAACTGGTCAGACTGTTCCTCTGCCTTTTTGTTTAACATAAAATATGTTATTTCTTTGCTCCAAAAGGTGAAGGGGTAGGAAGGGAGGCTCACATCTGTTTTCTATGAAGACAGTGGTGTAGTGAAACCACAGTGTCTGGACATGTGGCATGTATTGCTTTTATAGAGCAGTAATGCAGAACAGGAGTTGAAAATAGAGTATTTCTTGTGTTTCGACTGTGTTATAATCCCATCTGTATATTAGGCATGATTATGTCTGCTTTTTAGTGCCTGAATTATCATACCTATTGTAAATAAATCATTCTTCTATTTCTTTGTCTGTTGCTCTTAGTCATTTGTATTTTCTTCTCCGTTTATCCTGTGTTTTCTGTCCTAGGAACATCTTAGAAAAAGACCAGATTACACTTCTCTTTACTCATGTTGTCTTTGCCCTATCTTCTAGTATCTTGAAATTCAAGTTCTCTCAGTTTGCCATAGACATGACAAGGTGTAAATGATGTTGCAATAGAACATTTCTTCTTATGAGGTATAAGACTAGAAGTCAAGTACCATTAAACACATAAATGTGTGAATGGTTGTGCCATAAGTGACGTATTCAAATGTCATGTAATTGCAGGTTGGCCCAGTGCAATTCTTTATTTAAGAAACGATAGAGAAAGTTCAGGAAAAATGTATTTAAAATTATTTTTAAATTGCTTCATAACTGTGAGTAATTATTGTTTTAAACTGAATGGAAATTAAATAGGTTAAAATGGTGAAATACGTGTTGTCTATTTTAGGCTAGCGCTTAAAGAGCTATGCATGGTTTTAGGTGGAAAAAGAGCATAGATGCGCATTTTCAAAACTAATAGGTTTACTGTATTTTGCAGGATGAAGGTCCCTAAATTTTTTTCTAAATCAGTGCCTTTTTCTCCTAGGTAGATAGTTCATAAGCTTATTTTGTGGCTGTATGAGATTGAGATGAGATCTTGGAATTTCATTTTGTTAAATCTAAGATACCGTCTTCATTTTGACATGTTACACTATACAGCATTCTATTATGTATAAATAATTGCTTTAAAGAGAAGAGGTGTAAGTCCTTTCTAAAAGTGTGACTTAAGTAATACACTATCATGAAACATTGATTTTTTTTTTTATTTTCTGATGGTTATAGATTCTGTCAGAGAAAGATATTTGACAGCTGTGATTGAGAGCAATGTTTAAATGGGCAATGGTTACCAAGGCCTTCTTTTTTGATTTTGCATGGTGAGTAAGCTATGAAAGATTAAGCCTCTTTTAGGTTCTACTTTTTTAATGCTGTTCAGAAAAGTGTGTTACCTCACATAAAATGAAACTCGGAGTGCTTTGAAGTCCTCAGTTTGAAATAAAGCAAATTTAGTGGGTGGCAGTTTCACCATCTGTCCGACAAATTTTGCTCAAAATAGCTTCTCATACCCTCGTCTAAAGAGGTAGGACAACATTACTGGCTCCACTTGACGTGTGAAAATTGCACCATAGAGAAATGAAGGAAAAAAATGTAGCTGAAGACTCATTTTTAAAAGCAACCTCTAACCCAAACTTTGGTAATAATGACTCAGGTTTGGGTGCACATGTGTGGCTTTCTAAGTGGTTACAAGTGCTTTAAAAGTAATATCTGAAGTGCCTGGTGTCAAGCGCACAATGAAGAGGTTTGGGAGTGGTAACTCTCCCAGATCTGTCGTACGACAAGGGCAGACAAACTCCCCTTGGTTTTTGTGCTGCATTAGCACCTCGTAGACATAGTACATCTCGGCTTGAATTACGGTCCCTCTCTCACTTAGCGTCTGACAATCACCAGGAACCCACAGGAAACAAATCATAGGCTTCATCACTCCCAGCCTTGCCGGTTCAGACAACTTGAGACTTCCTCTGCCTCCAAATGAGGGGCCCTCTGTAAGGCCACTTGTTACTGGAACCGTCTTCATTCCTTTCTAATGAGCACTAAGCAGGTAGTTATGACTTATTAATATCTCTGGTCAGAACCTTTTCAGCATAATGAATGCACTGCAAGTTTTCAACTGATTTTGCAGTGTAATATGTGGTTATTGAAGTGTTTCGGGGCGCTGTGGAGGCCAGCTGTGTGGGTGGCTCTGAGGGGTAGAAAAATACAGAAACGGAGGAAAGGAAAATTAAAACAAGTGGTAAATATAGTAGTTTATATTTTTATCGGCAATTCTGTGTGACCCTTTCTGTGTGTAACCCCACAGAAGATGTTGACTTACGTTGTTCTTAGAATGGGAGCACTGTGGCTCACAGTGAATGTATTCCAGCTTCTGGCATTCAGTAGATAGTAGTACAATTAAGGGTGAAGGAACAGCTTCTCTATCTGAAATAGAGAGATCTTAATTTTCTTTTTTTCTTTATTTCAGGAAAAAAAGTAATCAGAACTTATTAAACTCCCATTTGGGAGGATGATACCCAAGATTTCATGAAGATGCTCTCTGAACTTTAAGTGTTTATGTTCTATTTAAGTTGTATCATTCTTCTCGTGACATTTGGATTTGGAATAAAATGGTTCCAAAGCTTGTCCTACAGCTGCTTGACAATTGCTCGGACTGTAGAAGTAAGGGGATCTTGTCACATTACATCTAAGGGTTGCAGTTTTGCTTTCCAGCCTGTGACAAGGTCACAGCACAAAGCTCTGAGTTACAGTTAAAACCGAGATACAATAAATTTCGAGATACAGTTGCCTGAATTTGGAACAAATGGAAAAAGGGGACTTCTTTCACAGTTCTGGGAATGCAGACAGTGGCATTGCATTGTCCCCTCACCGGAGACAAGTTCTGAGAGATACCATGTACCTAGTATTCCAGAATAATTCAATGGGCATTGGAAATTTTCACTTAGATGTTTTTCATGTCTTAGGCTTTTGACTGGTAATTCTATGGATGTATTGCTGGTCAATAAATTTTAGCTAATTACTGAGTGGTGAATATACAATTTCTTGTGATGGCCTTTGCATTATTCTGTTCCATGGCTATTGTCGCTACTAACTAGTATATAGCCATGCCTTTAGTGTTGTGGATGTAATGCATATGTGAGGCCGTTTCTAATTTTTTTTTCTTTCCCTTTGCTTTTTTCTCTGGGCTTCTGAACACTCGCTTTTATTTTAGAAAGGTATTATGTTGGCATGAGGAAATTAATTTTAACTGACTACATCTTTTGTGTGTATAAATGTAGTTGTGTTGCCAGCTCAGAACTGAGCCTCAGAAAAAAAAGTGCAAAGCTGGAGGTGGGCAGAAGTCCTCAGAGGCCTAGAGACTGAGGTAGATTTTTAATGCAGTTTTCAAAAGGGGCTGAATTAGTTCATATCTCCTTTTTTTTGAGAGGTTTAAAGGGAGTAAAGCAACTAGTCTGTTAGGAGATCCGTTTGCCATGTGTGCCTTAGTGTGTCTGTGCCTGTTGTCCTCTTTATCAAAGCATGGACAGCATGGTTGAGAATGCCAGTAAAGGATATTCTTTCTGTATACAACTTTGACATGAAAGCAAAATTCTGCAGTGGAAACCGCAAGGTGTAGATTAATTATAAAAAGAGGAAAATCACTTCAATCAGATGTAAATATGAGGAATAGAGAAGCTGTTACTCTAATTAAAGAAGATAGATAAACAATGAAGAAGGAGGATTTTGAATGCTGTTTTTTCCTGCTAAAGATATTCTGTTTTAATAATTATCCTCTTATACTCCAGGAGATAATATATGAATGATTGTGCAGTAGGGAAGATCTGGCTTCCAGATTATTCCAGTGTTTATTTAGGTAGGTGTCATAAAGTGAAACTTCTTAAAAGGAAGTGGAGACAAATCTGCACTAGAATAGCTTACATTTTGAAGTTTGGGGAAGTATTCTGAAGGTACACAGTGGAGGTTTAAAGCCTGCTCTCCAGAGGAATCATCTAAACAGATGTTCATGAAGTAGACAGAACATTATAGCTCTCTTCTTTGGAAGTTTTAGATAGAGCTCTTAGGTGCGCAGGTTTAACTTTTTGTTCACCTAGCCCTCCACTTCAACCTTAAAAGTTGAAAATGTAGTATTTTTTATTGAAACTTAAAAAAATATATTTATTCTCTAAACTTATCAAAATATATGGTTTGAGATACGAAGTACGTTAAATTTTACTTTTGGCTTTATCTGAAACACATTTTCTTTAGTTTGGTCATTGAGTTGAAAAAATCAGTCATCCGTTGAACCATAATCTACACCAAAACGATCAGACCAGTCATCAGCTTGGTCCAATTCTTCAAGCGATGTGTCAGCAGCAGCTCTATTGCCTTCATTAGAGCTTTAGCCATATATTATATCAAACTCGAATGGCTGAAAAGAAAATTAATCTCCTTTAACAGCAGCAGTTGGCTAGCAGTTGACTTTTAAATCTCCACCTGTGTCTAATATCTTGACTGAGAGATCCCAGTGTTCATCCAGTAAATCTAACAATATAATTTTAATGGCTAATTTCTTGTTTTTCAGAGAGAACAACTTTGAAAAGCTCGATACTGTTACTAAACTGTGCTATGATATTCTCATGTCTTTTACTGTGAATATGCAAAGGCACTTTCTATAAAATATAAATGCTTCTTAAGTCTTTTTTTCCACATTGAAGAAAGAAGAAGAAAAAAAATAAAGAAGAGGAAACTGCATTTTTTTAAGCTAGGTTATTGACGGCATAAGCCATAAACTATCAAGCTGTGTTCTTGGGTCAGTGAACACTTCATGACGGGAGATGTATCAAAGTCTGCTGAGGGAGCACATCATGCCCTGCTCTCATCCTGACATCATTCAGTTGGTTTTGAGAGGTGAGAGATTTCTGTTTCCCATACCATCCCTTTTTATTGCTTTTATCACCAGCTTTGTGAGCATCCTTTTTTTTTTTCCCCACCTTTGTCCTTTTTCATTTTTAATTTTCAAGAATAGGTGACTCAGGATGGAAAACTACCAAAAATATGATAGTGACACGTTGATGCAGACAGTAGTTTAGATAGTGAGCTGCTCTCACTGTCCTCTCCTGTCTCCGACTACAAGCGACATTTTAAATATTTTATACCTTTTGTATTTTTAAATAAGAAAGATGGACTTGTGCACAATCCGAGACTGCAAATTAGCAGAAATTATATTTATAGTTTCGACAGAGATTTGGTACTGAAAAACACCTCTCTGTACCCAAATCTTGACAGTATTATTGGAGATCTTGTTTTATTGTTGTGCACTTTAATAATGGTGTGTTGTGCAGATAACCACATTACCTGGGACAGGGGATGTATAAGCCTCTCCTTGCCTTGGCAAAGCTCAGGGAATTTCTGTCTGTCAGTTCTGTGACAGGGAGACCTTTGTTTATGCAGTCAAGTAGATTGAAATAACTGCTTGCATTCTGAGATATTTAATTTGGTAATCAGAATGTCAGGTCATATTTGGATCCACTTATGTCTCATGGCATCCTCTTAATTTACACTCTAGGTGTTTATTTTTTCTGGCCACAGAACAATACTCATTGAGGTTGGTTTTGTTTTCAGTTGTACTGTTTGAACAACTAGACAAATTGGGTTTTTCCTTTTCTGTTGTGCTTTAGTGTATTCCTGAACCACAGAGGATTATGTTAATTAACTCTATAACAAAGTCAAAGTTACCAGTGTTCTCAAAAGTAAAATACAGAATAGTGAGCACTGGCAGTATAGTGATAGTCTTTTATTTAGACATATACTGATCACAAAAGTAATGCGATCCACATTTAATACTTAGTCTCAGATGAGCAAACTTCTAATGACTCACCATTTTTTGTGTTAACTGTAAAACGTTGACATTCTGACCAGTCCTTTTAGTGAAAAAACAAAGCAAGGAAGGCAGACTTTTTGGTAGGTGGGTGACACCAAGTCTGAGTCAGATTGACTCAGTTGTATGTAGCTGTTTCAATACCATTAAAAACCTGCAGACTGTCGATTTTAAAACCGCTCTGAGCCTCCTTTTCCACATTGGAACCCTATTACAATTTAGATATTTGCTCAGTTACTGTTATTAGTTTAGTTAGACTGACTCTGCTTCACATGAGAAGAGCCGTGAGAGAGATTGCTGTTTAGAAGTCCTTGTAAAGGGAAGTACAGATAATCAGTCAAAGTTACACATTGGCAAATATTCTTAAACTGATAATTCATCATTGTACACAAGTATTTGATAGAACAGACTGTGCTCAGTTATCTAGGTCTATACATGCATGAATGGCTACAGAATTCTTAGCCTTTGGTTTAAATCCTCAATAGCTAAGCCACTAAATAAAATAGAACTGAAATATTTTATAGGTTTTTATTTTTAAATATTCTGAATGGCTGCTTTGTGATCATATAACTGGGAGAGTTTCTGCTGAAACATCTGTTGCCATGTTGCTGAGCTTCTCTTTTAAATTATTTATGTTCAGGCTCTGTTCACAGAGAGAAGTTGTCAAATTATGGAAGCATGGAAGTAGTACACTAAATAATTAGCAAGATGGTACATTTTTTACATTTTCATTTCATCAGGGGTGCTTTTGTCCTGTGCATTCGTTCTTCTTTCAAGTTCCATGTTCACCCTCATCTTGCTCTCATCCTTTCCTATTTTGCCCTCTTCAGTGGGAGTCCCATTGCAGCGACTGTTACTTCACTCAATTCTCCCTGCCTTAAGGGGGTTTTGGATCAAAGCCTCTTGTGTTACTCTTTGCGACAGACACCCGAACTGATACACTGAGTTTAAGCGTCCCAATTGAAATATCCCAGAAGGGTATAATTCAGTACCTGAAATGATGCATTTAAGGACCAGTGCCCTGCACACTCTGGTCTGTATTCCAAGTATTTTACTTTCGTGTGTAGAGATGATAGTGCCATGTCTGTGTCTTCAGCTCTCATTCTGGAGAATATTTTGTGAGCTAATTCAGCTTAGGTCTAATCTCCAGGCAAGATCCAACTGAAGAAAGATTTTAAAGGAAAGATTGCTGCTGACTTTGGCCTTTTTGTCGAAGCCCTGAACTTCTGATGATTGCAGATTTGTGTATATGTAGATTTTTAATGTAGCAAAAGTACTTGTAGCACTGTGAAATTCACTATGAAGTTGATGCTCATAGTTTTTACTTCTAAGATTTGATTTTTTTAAATCTGTGTACTTACCAGAAGTAGTTTTGATCATCACAAAGATTTGAATTTAAATGAGGCATAAAAGCGCTCTTTTAAAAGGCTACAATTTGTTTAGGAAAGATGAATAGCAGGCAGAGGTCTTGCCTTCTGTGCCGATTGCTCTGAGTTGCAGGAGGAAGATTTCCTTCATCTGAGGAAGGGGATGAGAAAAAGGAGAAAGAAGGCGTATTTAGAGTTTCTTATGGAGAATTAGGCAGGGGAGATCAGATGATATGTTGGACCAATCATTCAAAGCAGAGTTTTATAGTGAAGGGGGGGGCTTCAGCTGGAGTGTTACCTGTTTGGAAAGAATACAGCCTACAGCAAAATTTTGCGAGATGCTGGCGGGAATTTTCTCATACAGCAGTTGGAGAAAGTCTCCAAGCCTTGCTGTAACTGGCTGATTATTAATTTTAGGCTTACTCTTCTATATTTTCAAGTGGATAATTAAAATCTGTTCTTAGAAAAGGCAAGTGGAAGGCCATTAAATAAACAAATAAACAAACCCACCAAAAAAGCCCAACCCAGCAGACTTTTAAAAAGACAACTCTAACAAATTTGGAAATAAAAGGTAAATTTAATCCTCTGAGAAGAAAGCACATGGGTAAATGGAGTTTAGAGTTCATGACACCACCAAGTGAAATATTGTAAAAGAGAGTCTGTTTATTAAATTCATAGATTGTGCCTCTGAGAAGGAAGTGTACCAGAAGGGAGCATTAGAATTCAAGCTGATGTAAACAACTTTACTGAAATTTCCTAAAAATATAGTGAAATCCATTAAGGTCAGCTCAAAGTTTTCTGCTAAAGCAGGATTAACCAGTTGTGTAAATTCAGGATAACCGCTCCTCCAAAGTGGATGCAGGCATTACTGAATCACAAGCTGACCTGTCATTAAGTTGTTGCAGAAAGGGAAAGGAAAAAGCAACAGTGTATCGGGCAGTGTCATTAAGAGTGTTGTTTTCAGATACGTGAACTCATCTTCTCACTACTTTTGCTGTTTGCAAAGATTCAGTTGCAGAACTGCTGTCTGGTTTAGGCATTGCTATGCAAGGAAAGCATGTTGGGTTATGGAATTCAAAACTCATCATCACACACACGAGCACAAGGAAGCACAGAACCCAGCCAGAAGCAGCCCAGGAACCCTGCGAGACACACAAGTTTCTGCCTGGCTGTTCCGAGGTTTGCCGCAGAGGAGCCATCAGCCCCTTACCCTAGGGTGTATCCCATTAGGATGAGTCAATGAGACAGGCTCTTCAGAGCACCTTTGGGACTGAAGTGGGTTATTCCTTGGGAGCTGTGGGCCTGGTTGTGGAATGAAGGGGAAGGGCGTCTTGACATTGAAAATGTCTTCCTATGGGATATTTAGGAAAGGAACCAAAAGTTGGGAAAGGGAGCAATCTTGGTGGTTTTATGAGGAAGAAGCTTGGGGAAGTTGAGGGTTGAGAGGATAATAAAGTGAGCCTGTTATGTGTAAAAGGGCTGCTGATCAGTGTGCTTGCCTAGCTGTTCCGCTATACCACCTTCCTGTTCAGCTCTGGTTTTAAACATTTTCCTTGGGAAAGGGGCACTCTGTTTTCTGTGCACGTCTGTGTACAGAGGTCTAAGTGCCAGATGATTGAACTGGACCATGGGTCATAGGGAGGGCCTGTGTGTTTGTGGTGCCTGTTGCTGGGGAGACCTTTGTGTGCCCATACTGTTTGTGGATGTGTATGTCAGTGCCTAGTCACCAGCAAACATCAGACTTGCTGATGAGTGGATCTGTGAGTTTACTACTGGAGGGACCGGGATGTCCAAGCCAGCTATTGAAGAGAGCATGGCCACTGGGGTATGGCTTCAGGAAAGGTCATAAATCTGGGTCAGCAACCGTGGAAACCTGGTTGTGTATGTTTGTGTCTGTGAGTGATGCAGCTGGAAGGCCAGGGGGTCAAGGAACCAAGTGCCTGACAGACTTAAGATCTAAGGCCAGTTACTGGTGAGGTACATATGATGTGTATGTGTGTCTCGATATTTACATATTTTCCTCTGATGGGCTTTCATCCATACCATCCAGAGAGGGGAACAAGATTAAGCCATCGATGCTCTTTTTGTTTGTGTGAGTGCCGTGCTTTTGATGTTCGTATACCTACATGTACATATATACACGTTGTGTGTATATCTCTTCAGGGTATGTGCATCACCTCGCCACTGGCTGGGCCTGAGGTTATGGAGCTGCAGCAGCCTTGTCTGTATTAAGCAGATTTGATGACAAGTATGTTTGGAGAAAGCTTAGACACAGGCCAGGAGAATGATGAGAGTTGTGAAGAAATGGAAGTTTTCTGGGTAAAAAAAGAGAAGTAAGGGAGAAAACAGCTTGTTTTAGAATGCAAGAGGAAATACATAGGAGAGGGAAATAATCTGTTTTCTAGATTAAAATACTTACAGCAAAGGAGATAAAGATTAAATGTTGGAGTGGACTACTGGTTAGATAGGAAAGCAAACACTCATGTTGTTTGTATGGATAAACCATCTAACTTCGCTCCGTAGAGGTTTTTTGAGAGTAGATCCTGCAGTCTTCAGTGAGGAATGTTGTTGTTGTTGATCCAGCTTTTACTTGGGGAATAGTTATGTTTACCTTTGCTCTTGCATGCTTTGATCTTGCATCACATACATTTCTCACTTTGTTTTGATTTGACACTGGAAATACAATTTTTTAATGCTGCTAAATGTATATCTGGCTGGTGGGAAGTTGAGAAATTTGACCTGTTGGATGTCTGGTGTTCTGCAGCAAGTGGATGAATTCCCAGTCCTCTGTAGCTGGAAGGATTGGCCTCAGACCCAAGATTTCAGAAGAAATTTTTGGAGTCACAGTGGGCTCTGACCGAAGTTTGGGTTTAAGAGCTTTTTAAAGCTAACAGTCAGGGCCTGAAGACAAATACTGGAGTCGACCAATCTTTTGTGTTTACACAGCTTTTTAAAATGTTAATATAACTCTAGTTTTGCCTTTTGTCTGTATAACTTTCTTTGGATGAACATATATTGCTTTGCAAGATTCCCTTATTTTGTGTGACTTGGCTTGAAGCAGCAGATATGCTTATTCTTTGCTTATTCTTTAGCAGGCTGAGGGCTATCAAAGAAGGATTCTTCCAACATCATTGGTACTAATCTGTGTCATCTGAGTAGCTGTGCTAGTGGTTCATGGTGCACTGCTATATGAAGTGGTAATTATTTATTGATTTGTTTCACTGCAGAAAGTCTTCCACCTTCGTTCTGTAAGATGAAAAAGGAATCTTAACAGAAGAATGTCAGAGAAAATATCTGAATGATAACTTTAGGATAAGCCACAGCAAATGCTACTAGCCCACTTCTAGCACTGGACAAAGGCTGAGGCAGCAGGCTGCTCTGATGCAAGTTCCCTTAGTGGATCCCTTTAGCTAGAGAGTGGGAAAAGGTAGTTCTGGTTGACGTGGGAGCCTCTGGAGCCTTTGAGGGCCATGAAGGTGAGGTGAGCGAGATCTGAATGAGGAAGAGTGAACAGAGTTGGTGTTTGATGATATTGGAAGAAATGTAGCCCCAGGAGCAACGCTGGTCAGGGATGCAGGAAGGGGAGGCGGGTGTGGGGAGGAAAGTGAGAAATTGCTTAGCTTGATGTCAGTTGCTCTACTACCTCATTGGAACACTGCTAATGTGAGTACTGGGCTCTGATGAGTAGTATCTTTTAACATGTAGTCTAGAGAGGCTTTGTTCGTGACTGCCCTCGGGCTGCACCTGTGCACCTCATGGAGTCTGCTTCTTCTGGACATGCCTGTCAGGGCAGTCGTCTCTCCCATTTTCCTTCAGTCAAGGGCCTCACTATAATTCCTCCTGGACGTGGAGCCACTTGTGATTTGATAATGAGGATTGTACCTAGAATCAGTGGTAGATGCACATGAACAGCCTCTGCTGCAGCCCAGAAGTCAGACTGGCTATAATTTAAAGAAGAGGACGCTGCGCTTGAGAGCGCACTGGGCTGTACTGAAAGCAGTGACAGGAGCTTTAAAGAAATGAAAAGCATAGATGGGTAGCAGTAGGGGGCCCCTAAGCTGTTACAGACTGCTAAAACCCCAGAAATTAATTTCATATAAGAAGTGATTTTGTTTCAAGTCCCTATTGAGAATATCTGACGGAGAGAAACATGGTCACTTAGAGCCTAAGGCAGTGACATTGCATGCACAGTACACAAGAATTTTATGTTCCTGCTTTCTTGAGAAGTGTTTGCTTCCTGCCATAATTAAAAAAATGACACCACACAGCTTGTTACTTTACTATTTTGGGAGTATCAAACCTCTATGCTGCTTTGAGAATAGCAGTATGGCCTTGCTGGAATAGTTGGAAGGTGGGCCAGGAAATGTGGAAGACAGAGCTCACAGCATTCTCTGAACAACTGCCAGCAGGTTACTGCATCTTTTGCTGAGAAGACGTTCTACATACATGTCTTAAAAGAGCTGTGGATTTTAGAGTGTCAGTATACTGTTACAGAGGAGTGGCTTTTCAGTTGCTGCCACTTCACTTTATCAGATTAAGCGGTGTGCTGTGGCACACTGAGGTTTCAAAGGTGGTCAGGGCAGTTGATACGGAAATCATCTAAGTAACCCTATTTTGTAGTCTGTTAGGGAGAAAGCTGAGATGCAGTGAGCCTCTTCCAACAGCATCACTCTACTGAGAAAGCAACAACAGTAAAGAAATCCCTGGTGGAAATCTCACCAAGTGCTTTTCTGGAGATTTTAATATAAGAGTCCTCAGTAAGAAGACTGGCACTTGATGTCAGTGAGATGCCTAAGTACCTCTTGCTTTTTTTTAGAAAAGAGCAAGGAGGCATGAGTACTTCTGCAGATGAAGGGGCTTCAGTGATAGTCTTCACTCATGAGCAGTCAAGACAGCAGGTATCGACACTATTGCAGGTGCTGCAGCAGTAGAGAGCAAAAGATCTCCAGCACTGAATGTGGGTTACTAACTGTCCCGCCTTTGGGTAGGGATACAGCCTTGCTGCTGCAGTATAGGAGACTGGGAAGGACCAATAAAAGACACTGTGGTGTAGGGGCAGGGACAGAGGTTCAGTTGGTCAATCCTTGTGTGTTAAGGTGCACTGGAAGGGATTCTTCTCCAAGCATTGCTTCAGGAAAGTTTTTTTGCCCACCAGTCAGTGCCTGTTTGGAATGTCTCAAATCACTGCAGATGGCTTTAGGGCAGATAATTACTTCAGAACAAATTGTCTTTAGGACATCTTTGTCACCTCAAGCAAAGAATGAGAGTTAGGAACAATTCTTCCCTGGACAGGAGGTAAGAGGAACAGGAAATGCTAAGGATGAACAAGTGTAATGTTGGTAAATGCCAATAATCCAAGTTGTATCAAGAACTCCAGATGCGTAATACCTCACTACATCTGTGCAGTGTTGTTTTTTTTTATTATTTGCGTAAAATTAGCAATTGGCTAATAATGTTTATCATCTGCTGGAGCCTGCAGGTTGATTTCCAAAAACTAAATTAACTTTGGAGCTGGATGGCAGCTTGAGTCTTATCACTCCAGGCTCCTCCACTGACTCTGAAGATGCTTCTTAGTACTTTTTTGTGATGCCTTGTCTATGAAGCAACCCAGGTTGAGCTCTAACTTCGTCCTACTCCTCAGCAGTGCTCCATACCTCTGTTTCTTCTGTTGTGACACAATTACTCACAGTAACTTTCAGTCTACCAGGACAGGATCTGCCTGGATGGAAAGTGGGAAAGTTGGCCTTGGGGGGAAATGTAGCCCTGGAAAGCAAAGCACAAAGGCCTACAAGACTAAAAACCCGGACTTGATTCCTTGATGTCTTTACAGATTAATTCCAAAAGTAGTGGTCTTGGATTCTGTCTTCATGTATGCTAGATCTCCCTTTTTAGAGTTCCCAGGACAAATGAAGCATTCTGAAATGGTTAAAATTATTATTTTCTATTCTTACCAAAACTTTTTTGTATGATACTGACATTTCTTCTGATTTTTACTGTAAGTCATTTTTCCAAATCAGAATGCAAACTAGACTTAGATTTTTATTATTTTTTTTTTATGAAAGACATATGGCTGTTCTTCATCTAGGTCTATAAATAGTGTTTTAATAGCTTGCATAGTTTTCCTTTAGGGGCTATTCCTTTTTTCATTTATTGCCTATTCACTTTGTTCTTAATGCTAAGAGTTGAAAAGATTTTGTTTTTCTTTTCTGAAATATCCTCTCTCTTGAAAATGTTTAACTTCAAGAGATATCTTACTGGCACCCCAAGATCTTCGACTTCACAAGCACAAAAATAGAAAACAGGAATTTAACAAAACCTATCAATTGCTTGTCCTTAATGACTCTTAAACAGCAGTCATGCTGGTTTTGCCCTAATTATTTTGTGTCAGCCATCTTTGTCCAAAGGAGACAACTGTGAATTCAGTAAAACATCTTCCTATGCTGGCTGGGAAGAGCATTTATTTAAGTTCTTTTGAGGGCTTAAAATGCTTTGAAGACTTTATTTTCATTTTTCTCTCTGCTTTTCAAAAAGTGGTTTTGAAACCATACAGAGTCTACCAATAACTTAGTAATGCAGCAGTTCTGTTAACACTCTCAGTTACTGCATCCTAATTAGAAGTAAATTATTACTCTTACAAAGACAGATCTAGCTTAGAATTAACCATTTTGGGAATGTGTGACTAGAACAGTTCTTTGTGTCAGATCTCACCCTATATAGCATCAGTACTTGCCTATTTTTATTGGAAATAACTCTGTGGATGTGATGCTGTTGTCTTGTTTGCCTATTTTATAGTAGCATCATGCTAGTGGGTGAAAGTCATAATGGCTAATGGATTGATAAATTTAGGTCTTGATACTTCTTTATTATTTCCAAGCATTTCTACATGTGAAAAATTTGAAGTAGACCTTCTAAGCTTTATGCAATATTCCAGTTACTCTCCTTGCTTACTGCTGATGGCTCACATCTCTGTGTCAATGGGTATCATATGTCTACTTTTTGGGCAGTTTGACTTTTTAATATTTTTATTTTCTTCTTACCTTTCATGAAATCTTACTCAGTGTTTTCCATGGTGAGCTTTCTAATTTTCTATTCCACTTCCATTCTTTACATTTGAAGTCATGTGTATTACAAATACTAGATACTCAGATAATCATCCAGCTGGGTTTAAACTCTAGGGGAAGTTTTCTTCCTTTTCTTTAGATTTCAAGTTTGAGGACTTCTGCAGCTTTAAGAGGAATTTCTGATTTCTACTGAAGTCCTTCAACCTTTAACTATCACACTCAGTTTTATGGCTTAATAGCATGGCGCTGTGTGTGAAAGTAAACAGATAGTCTGAAAAATTAACCAGGTTGCAGTTGTCTGCTGACCTTTGCAGGTGACCTGGTACATTATCCTTACCCTTATCAGGCAAAGGACTAAAGTATATCACGTGCAAGTAGTCTACTGGGAACTTCACGAGGTTACTAAAGCAATTGCCCACACTTGTTCCAATATCAGAAACATTGCAGATCTTTTGGTGCCAGAAGGGCATTGATGTAGCTTCCTAATTTCTTACGTGACAGAGTCTGTAAATTTTTATTTAAGGGAGCAGCTTAGTAAAGTGCTTACTGAAAAGCTCTCCCTTTCCTGTTTTGTCTGTGGAGAGGGAAGTCACCAGAATTCTCCGTGAATTCTCCATGAAATCTCTGTCTAGATTTTCTTGTTAGTTCTGTGAATAACAATCTTTTTTAAAAAAGATGTTTGTAAGAATGATATGAACTCTTGCACTCTAGGCTACTCAAGACTGTGTATGTATAGACTCAGGGAGTCTACGTGTCCTGCTCAAAGACTATGGACAAGCTCATTGTTTTTCAAGCAAACTGTAAATATATTCAAGTGCATACAAGTGACCCAGCTGCCTTGGTGTGCAATTCAGGTTTGTCAGCTGAAGATCTCACACAGTATATCCTCACAGGAGCTTTACTGTTACTCAGATTCAAAGCTTGACAATTCAGTCTTGGGTGCAAAGGCTCTGCAGGTCAGTGCCACATGAGAGAGGGAAGCTGACAGAAACACAGTGGCCACCTTGAAAAGCATGTGCGTGCTTTTGATCTGATACCAAAGAAAACGCACCTCCTCTGAGCCTAGCACTGTTGCTGGCACTCTCAATGGAAAGGGGAACTTGGGATTTACACTTCCTTCCCTGAAGAAAGTCTCTCTGGGTAAGAGTCACACCAGGCTGGCAGAGCAGGGTGCGGAAGCCTTTCCTGCCTGACTTGTGCTGTAGTTACTTTGGGTGAGTTCAGTGCGCAGCTCGGTTCCCCTCTGCACTAAGGAGCAGACCTCCAGCTTAGGTAGTGCTCCTCCAGAGCTCCCTGGCAGTGTGGCTCTGCTGAGCGGTGGTGTGTCTGTCTACAAACATCTTGAAAATAATAGCAGATCACTAGTGTTTAAAAGTATTTATTTGCTGTTGTGCAGTGCTGCAACATGTCAAGTTATATTCTGATCACATTAAAGGCTACTATGTAGCATGTGATATGACAGCAAGATAATGGGATTGATAGAAATCATCTTGACAGGACACAAATGGATAGGTCAAGCAAGGACAGCTTTTTTCTGCCGTCACTTGCTGTTTTAGTTGTCCTCTTCTGATTCAAGGGAAGGGAGTTGCTTCTAGATTAAAATCAAAGGAAAAAAAAACACAAGCGGATTTGAAAGACTGATAAATACTTAGGAGTACAAGATTTTTTTTTTCTTTTTAACAAGTAAACTAGTTTATTGGAAGAATTTTTAACATAGTCCTGGCAGAATGCAAGTGTGTTTTATATATGCTGTCGGTCTCATCGGCCAAAATGAGTCCGTTTCTGCACAAAGAAGGTGCCATGAGGTTGACCTATCTGTCTGCTCTCCCCGCAGTTAATAGGGCACGGCCTGAAACTGCGTCAGGGAATGTTTAGGTTAGATATCAGGAAATGTTTCTTCACAGAGAGGGTTCTCAGGCACTGGGATGCACTGCCCAGGGAAGTGGTGGAGTCACCGTCCCTGGAGGTGTTTAAGGAGAGACTGAATGTGACACTTAGTGCCATGATCTAGTCGATGTGGTGGTGTTGGGTCATAGGCTGGACTTGATGATCTCAGAGGTCTTTTCCAGCCTCAGCAATTCTGTGATTCTCTGTGCTGAAATGTCTCTGTAGCATCAAGAAATAAATGCTGTTTGAACATCTAAATCCGTGAAAAGATTGTGTGCTTTTGGTCTGTTACCAAGGGAAAAAGCATCTCCCCTGTGACTAATGTGGTTGGTAGTCTCAAGGGAAAAGAGAAGGTCTGATTTACACTATATTCCCTGAAGAAGGTCTCTCTAGGTAAGTGTTGCATCGAGCTAGCAGAGCAGTGAGCAGAAGCCTCTCCTGCTTTGACTTGTATTTCCATCTAATTACTAATGACACTGAAATCTTTTGTAAATCCTCTATAAAACAGTATTCAGATAGACTGTACGAAAAAAAATAAAGCAAGTAAACCAACACACTGGATATTCCTAGAGCCTTCTGTTGATTATGCAGAAAGTTATTAGTTGTTTTTAATCCCCTAAAACACTGCATCTTGTTGAGTCATATTGTTTAATAACATGCTATAGTTCTTTTTGGGTGCTTATAATTGTCTAAATGGTCTTTATCATTACTTTTTATTACTTCGTTTATGTGTTGAGCTGCATGCAGTCTTAGTGTCCGTCATGAAATCTTAGCTGGGATTACTGAATAAAATACTTGTGGAAATGTAGAATTAATATTTCACATAAAATCAGGTAGTTAACTTTTCTGATTTTATAGTACTTTTTATTTGTGATCATTCAGAAGAGTGATATTTTTCTTTTTTCAAGCAATGCTTGTGAAAATCATGTTTTGCCACTAGATGTGAATACATTTCAGTGAGCCCTTTAACATCAGAAATACTATGGAAGCTTCTCATACGCAGTCATGTAGTATTTTAGCATCATCTCCATTGTCGTGGGTTAGGGCTGGGCCGGCC
>NW_009734886.1:18933-19239 GCF_000703405.1 Apaloderma vittatum | reverse complement strand
CCTGCTTTCTAATACTAAAATTGAGTGTTAAAGAGCTCTTCACTGGCCGGATTTTGGTTACACTGTCACTGGACATCACTGAAAAGAGCTGGCTCCGTCCTCCTGACGCTCAACCCTTGACATATTTGTAAACATTGATGAAGTCACCCCTCAGCCTCCTCTTCTTCTAGCTAAAGAGACCCAGCTCCTTCAGCCTTTCCTCATCAGGAAATCATCTTTGTGGCTCTGCACTGGACTCTCTCAAGCAGTTCCCTGTCTCTCTTGAGCTGAGGGGCCCAGAACTGGACACAATATTCCAGATGTGGC
>NW_009734886.1:12704-18668 GCF_000703405.1 Apaloderma vittatum | reverse complement strand
CGCCCCCCCAGCCTGTCCAGGTCTCTCTGAATGGCAGCACAGCCTGCTGGTGTGTCAACCACTCCTCTCAGTTTCATGTCACCAGAAAACTTGCTGACAGCGCTCTCTAACCCCTCATCCAAGTCATCAATGAATATATTGGACAGCACTAGCCCCAGCACTGACCCCTGGGGGACTCCACTAGACACAGGCCTCCAACTAGACTCTACCTCATTGACCACAACTTTCTCACTTCTTCCCTTTAACAAGTTCGCAACCCACCTCACTACTCAGTCATCCAGACCACACTTCCTCAGTTTAGCTATGAGGATGCTGTGGGAGACAGTGTCAAATGCTATAGGGAAATCCAGATAAACCCCGTCCACTGCATGACCACCATCCATCCACCTGGTTACATCTTCATAAAAGGCTATCACGTCGGTCAAACATGACTTCCCCTTGGTAAAGCCATGCTAGCTGCTCCTAATGACCCTCTTATCCCTGCCTAGGGACAGCACTGAGGATAAGTTGTTCCATCACCTTTCCAGGGATGGAGGTGAGGCTGACCAGTCTGTAGTTAGCTGGGTCCTCCTTCCTGCCCTTTTGGAAGACTGGAGTGACATTCGCTTTCCTCCAGTCCTCAGGCACCTCTCCTGTTCCCCACAACTTACCAAAAATTATGGAGAGCAGCCTAGCAATGACTTCCGCCAGCTCCCTCAGCACTCATGGGTGCATCCCATCAGGGCCCAAGGGTTTATGGGTGTTTGACTGTTCTAATTGATCCCTAACCCTGTCCTTCTCAACAAAGGCAAACTCCTCCTTTATCCTGGCTTCCTTTGGGGCCTCAGGGGACTGAAGCACCGGAGGGTAGTCTCCAACAGTGTAGACAGAGGCAAAGAAGGCATTCAGTAACTCTGGGTTCTTTCTATCCTCTGTCTCCAGGGCACCCACCTCACTCAGCAGTGGGCCTACATTGCCTCTAGTGTTAGTTTTGTCAGCAATGTATTTGAAGAAGCCCTTTCTGTCGTCCTTGACCTCCCCTGCAAGGTTTAATGCCAAGGAGGCCTTAGCTTTCCTAATTGCCTCCCTACATGCTCTGACAGATAACCCCAAACAAGAGAGTTTCTTCAAAAACTACAGGACTCTAAGAACGACGGCATCCCACAGACTCAGAATTGAACATGATTACCTAACCTTCCCAGCTCCCTGGCTCACTTTAACAAAGAGAGTGGTATTCATGAATTTTACAATTTTTGCTTAGCTGTTTTTCATTCATTTGCACTGAATATGGCAAACTCACACAAACGTTTAGAGGTATGCCTTAAATATCTTTGAGCCCTTACAAAACACTGCAGCACCTATATAGGTTCCAGAAGGATATCCTTCTGTCTTCAAGAGTCCCACTCTTGCAGTGTCCTTTAAAATGTTGTAATGCTCTGGGAGATGCTGGGGGACTAGACATGAAGATTTTTTTAAGAGAAACATTTGTAAACCATTCCAGTATTCCAGAGTAAGGAATACTGAAGTACTGACAACTTCCAAACAAAGTTTATGGCTTCTTTATGATCTGTGTAGAAGATTCTTCCAAGAAACAAATGTGAATAAAGAGGAAATCTGCCTTAATGCCTATACACAGACAAAGCCACATTGTCTCCCAGTAATTCTTTTCTGGGCCAATCGTACTCCTCCCCTTTTCCAAGCAAGTTGTGCTAAACCCTCTAATATCCTTCTTTTTAGGATGGGAAATTTCAGACTTTCATTTGGGGCCTTTTCCTGCAGTCATATTCATCTTCCTCTCTTGTGTAATCTGACCCGGTACCTTTCATATCAAGACACCTACCCTTTCCAGTCATCATGCTCATTGCTATTGCATTTTCCCTAACAGTATTACTGTTATATGCATTTTCCTTAATACACAACGGGCACATTAGGAGAGCCCTCGATGCTTGCTGAATCCAATGACCCATCATTTTGAGATATTATGTCATGGCATCTCTTTAAGCATTTCCATTTACACTTCTGCTTGATATGTTTTTTTCTCTATCTATGTGATACTAGAATTTTCTGGAAGTATAGTTGAATGTACAAGCATCCCTGGAGGCACTGCAGATGTCAGTGTAGAATTAGGTGACTTCCAAGAGATTCTACTCAAGCTCATATGGTATTTACATTATTATGCTATCACAGCTATGTGCATAAACAAAGAGTTTTTTTTCATTATTTCCCTTCAGAGTTGCTTCAAAATATGTCTTGATTTTTATTTTAGGATTAAGGAGAAATGGCATCTATGGCAAAGGGATCACAAGAAACATACCATCTGGAAGTGCTCTCATGACAGTTTAATGTCTGTCAACAAGGAAGTGAAAACTGTATTCCTGATATTCTTCTGATAGTTGCTTGGATAACCTGGTTTATTATAGTGATATCCAGGAGTTAAAACAGGGGATCCCAACTGTACTCAGAACTAGCACAGGTTAATAGAAACCTTCTGCCCTGATGAGACTGTAGTCAGCACAGCCAAAACAAGTACAGCAAGTGAAAGGTCAGAGCAGACAGCAATACAATACTATGTTCTTCAGTGCCCTGGCAGGAGCTATGCTTCTGCGATTCCCTATTGCTCTTACTCCACAGAAGAAGAACAAAAAAGAAGAATGGAGAAATGCTGCTGTTGGTATTGCTTCTGTACAGCTGTTGGAAATTATACTGGGTCTCTAAATAGTTTAGGGTTTGGCAGTCTGGTGTTGCCAGTTGGATTTCCATGTCAAGCATTCATGGAGAAGGCATGCCAGATTTCACACAGGTGGAAGTTCATGGTGCTGGACACATATGTACATCCAGGAAGATGGGTAGATAGAGAAGAGAGGAGAAAAAAAAGACAGAGGGAAAAAGATTTGGAGAAGACCAGCAGGTTGGGGGTGGAAGCCTTTGTAGTAATTGGAGTATTTTCAATATGGGCAGATGCAAGGTGAAGGGGAGAGGGAGAAAAAGGAGGAGGGTGCAAAGTGATAGGAAGAGGCTATATCACTGAGGAGCTGACAGGAAATTAGGGAGGTGACATGAGGAAGTGGTAGAGAATAGCATGAGAAGAACACTAAAAAGACTTAAAGATGGAGAAGGTTAAGAGGTGGAACTGAGACCTAAAGCCTGTCAGACAAGCATTTGCCTACTGAATTGTGGGTAAGGAAGCTGGAGGAATTTGGTTCAGAAACAAAGAACAGGGGCAACCAAGAAAAAGCTCTGGAACAAAATACCTCCTAGATGATGTCAGAAGGGGGAACTTTGGGTGTAGTGATTTACTCCACTTTAGTAATAGATGAACACTTGTTAGTGAAGGATAACTCTGACAGCACAGTTAATAGATTCTGAAGTTTTGACTCCAGAAGTTATAAATCTTTCTGAACATTTTGCCCAACTACTTGTGTAAAAGATGTCTCTTGATGATTTCTACTTTGAGCCCAGTGCTCTCTGAGATGAAACACTTCTCTCAGAGGGATGTTCCAGAAATGGCCTCTGCTTCCCTGCCTAAGGTCTGCAATGTCTTGAGTGGTTAAAAAGCCTGCTTTATGCCTACTGCCAGCTGGAGTTATGCCTGACAAGGGATGGCAGCTTAGCTTTCAAGATCTGGGAGGTAGCAGCCTCCAACTGCCAGGAATCAGAACAGAGCACTTAAGGGTAAAATATGGGTGCTCACAAGCAGTTTGTCCATGAAGCACACTCACGGAAAAAACACTAGTCCCACAAGCTCTGCACGCTAAACTCTTCCTTCATGACCTCGCTGCAGTTTCATGTTCCAGCTTTTAAAGCTTGTCTTTCATTTGCCTACTAATTAAATTGTCTCCCGCTTTCAGAATCTCTCCTCTCTCTGTGAGCTTTATCAAGTTCCCTCTTCACCTTTACTTAGATGATGCAAAAGATACACAAGGTTTACTACGGAAATGTCAGTGAGATGGTGGGATTTGACAGATACTTCATTATCCCATTACAATTTCCTTCCTCTGGTATCATTTTTAATAGTTGTAGGTGTGCGATGCACAGGGAAACACTATGTGAATATCCAGATAGGAGTGAGCTGTAGCTGAGTTGATTGCTTCCTTAAAAGCTGACTGCTTGCAAAAGTGTTAAGTAGAAGAGAAGACATAAAAAGCTGCTGAGATCCCAGCCATCTTCACGCTTGTTTCAGTGCAGCAATAACAAGCAAATGTACAGATTGCCCTGAACAAGAAAACCGAGAGTTGGCTCTTCCCCCCCGAGAATGCTTCTAGACCAGCAATGGAAATGGAAAGAGGTGTCCGTAAGTCCAGTACGTTCCTGCAGAGTAAAAGCACATGTGAAGGGACTAAATCATTCTCTTATTCCACATGCCTGCCAGTCTATGCTTGTTGTTTGAGCCTGTAATGTTCACACCTTCCTTGGCTGGTTCTTGTTAGATTCAGTAAGGTACCTTCCCTTGCAGAAATGATTCACAAATATTTTGCTCCACTTCCAGGTGGCTTCCTTGTTGATGGTCTTCTGAACTCTCCATCTGGATGCCTCAGCAGCAGCTTTTCACGGCCCAGTTTGAGGTCTGCCTTCCTCTTCAGCCTTTCCCAAAGGCAGCACCCACTTCAGCAGAGTCCTACCAGCAGGGCAGGGGTGGCACAGTCCCTCCTGCCATCTGCTCACTGAATGGTTGGTATCACCTGCTAACTCAGTCTGCTTTCCCAGTCTCTTCCCCCTCAAAACAAAGCACCGCTTTACCTCAAGTGTGGCAGTAAGGATCACCTTGCCAACGGGCCTGCCATTGATCTCCTTCCCTCCAGAGGGAAAATGCATCTGGAGGGGAAATGCACTTATTATCCTCACCTCTGAAGACTTTTCAGTTTACCCAGGGTATGCATTTGCAGGTATGTTAATGTCTCACATCCGATTCCCTGCCCTGTCAGGTGTTTTTTGAAGAACAAAAAGTTGAGAAATGTCAGAGCACTTTAATTTGGGGGCAGTTTGTTTTCGTCTTAGCGTATGTCCAAGTGGAGGTCACATGCCACGAGTACAGCCAGCCACAGATGTCCGGTGAGGCTACATGACTATGTTACTCTATTGGCCACAGTGTGGCATGGGCAGCATAAACTCATGGAGAAAGTATGAGCTTCATTGGATAAGGTGAGGGATCTGGACTGTTAACATAGTTCTAACAAACATTGCAACAAAAAGCAAAATTTTGTTTGTGTTTTTTTCTTTGGGAAAAATGTAAATTTACAAGAAAAAATACTGTGCTGAAATCCACGTTTTCATCTTAAAATCATTTCTAAGAAGAATCTATATCTAACTTAAGCTCATAGCCAGGGCTTGTAGTCTCTACCTACAACCACATGTACTTTGCTGCTGCTTTTGAGAGTGCAAGACGACTCTCAGCCCCTCAAACACACTAATGGTTTGATTTTATTTTTTTTTGTTTTCTTGGGTGTCTGCTCAAGCCTTTAGAACTCCCAAGAGCTCTGGAATAAAGCTTCTGTTACTAATATTCCAAGATTGCCTTTTCAGCCCTCAAAACTTGCCATAAACAAATTTGTCCACTTCAGGTGTTTTCTCTATGCAGGCAACTAATTTCTAAGTCTCTTTCTTCTAGGAAGACCTCTTGCCTTCTACCCATATTTTAACAACTTGTGTAGAAGATAAATCGCTTTCTTATCCTGAGCTGCAGCATTGCCTCTGTTTTCTGCAGCATAAAGGGCATCCTTTTTCTATTTATGACTTTTATATTCTCTCCACACTTATACAACAATTTAACTGCCTGGAAATCAACAACATTTCTGTTTTGATCAATTCATTTATCCAGTCACTCAAACTTGTTCGTGGTGGGTTGAGCACACATAAAGGAGTTTCCCAGTCTGAGCTGCTGTCTGGGAGACTGAATGACACCAAATAATCTGTGGTGCTTTCCACTCAGTTGCAGTTTAAAAGGGCCCTCAATTTCTCAAATGCTTTGCCTACAGATTTTCTTCAGGC
>NW_009734886.1:0-12685 GCF_000703405.1 Apaloderma vittatum | reverse complement strand
AAACGCTTGAGTAATGAACACTAATTAATGTCTACAGGATCATTATGTTGTGGTTAAGAGTAATACTCTCTCCAGTGAACTTTGCCTGTGAGGTACTTCTCTAACAGCACCTGATGATTTTCCTTTGTTCTACTACACTGTTTCTACACTAGCAGGATACTGGCACAGAAATGACTGCACACAAGAAAAAGGATAGAAAATGTGGTGTTGCGAGATATTGCTTGTCTGTCAGGAAAGAACTTAGCGTGCTTAGTTGTTCCTCTCATATGGCAATAATAAATCTATTTGCCTTAAATTTATTCGCTCAAAATACTGTCAGTCAAGTTTATCACAAGACAGAGTGCTTGTTTCAAAGTTCGGATGGTTTCTGATAGAGGTGTTAAAATTATATAGCATACATTCCTCCTGATGCAGAATTCATCCTCAGCTGAGAAACTGGGGTTGTTTCACCTCTGACAGACTCACTCAGGTGAGCACCAGACAAAGCTACAGCAGCTGCTTTTGGATGAGTGCTCTTTAACCAGTGTGTGAAGGGCTGACTGAATTCCTCCCCCCGCGCTCCAGCTCCTCGCTGTCTGAGCTGTGTCTTGCCTTCCCTCTCTCTCTCTCCTGCACTCTTATACATTCCGCCAGAGGCAAGGGTGCGGGTGACTGGAAATGTGAAAAGTCACCTGATAAAGCTGCCCGACTGCCATCTCTCCACACAGCATAAGCTCTCTTTGACTGGTGTTTGTGGAAGCAACTCTGAAAAGGCTTTGCTCTGCTCAGCAGACTGTGGAGTTTGCTGCAGATGCAAAACTGAAATCCATCTTTGTACTGCCTACTTAACTATCCAGGTGGCTTGTATGTCTTCTTGTCTTCTGTTTCTTTCCCCAAACCTTGCTTCTCAGAAGGAAGCTCTATTCTGCTGCTAGCAATGCATCCTGAGAGGTGGCTATGTTGGTGTTACCCTGCTTTCTGTCTGTGGGCATTCGTGTTCACATCCTTGGTTAAAGGTAGGCTGTCTTTCATGTTAGTGTCTGAAGTATTTTCTAGTCATTGTCTCTGCTTCTGTTTTCCTGGAATGAATTAAATGTAAAGCTTCTGCCAGCTATTACTAGCCTGGAATTTGTAACATTTCAACAGTATTTCAAGAGCTAAAGCAATACTAGCTTTCACACCTAAAACTCTTCCTTTTGGTTTGATAAATAATCAAGGAACTGTTTCTAGCAAAGAATGAAAATGAAATAGGGGTTATAGTAATTTCTTTTGGTTCTTGAATTTTGCAATTGCTTAAATACTGCAGGCTGAGTATTTCATGCTCACACCTTCAAAAGTGAGAACTTTGTTTTTGTTTACTGTTGTTTGTCATCTGTGGTTAAATATACTGGAGTGATTTCTATGCCGATCTCACTGAGGTTCAACAGGATTTTTTCTTTCAAGGTACTATATCTTTTTTGAAAGTCTCCCTTCTGCTGATGACCAAGATGTGTATGAATTACAGTGTTTGTGTTAGCAAGGCATAAGGCATTGTCTTAAAGCAGCAGCAACGGGATGAGAATCTGTAACTGAAGTATAAAAATTAAAGGTCTAAGTACTTGTTTGTTTTTCTTGCTTTATTTTAAAGCATGTGTCTGTTAAGAACCCAGCAGGAAAATTTGAAATGAAACATGAGTTTAAACTGATTGACTTCAGGCATGGGACTTTGGTATGAAACTCACATTACCAAGGTAGCGTACTTCTAATCATAGTGCAATACATGATGACAAGAAAATCTGAAAAGGAAATTGCAATTTCCTTTTTGAATGCTACAATACATGATATACAAACATCCAGACTATACAGACATTCATATATTTTCTCTGGATGATGCTAAAAGGATGAAACAAAACATCAGGTCAGGGAAGTTTTACTAGAATTTTCTTTCCATACATATAAGTCACTGGTAACCAACATTTTGGCTTTTAATTGTGATAATTCCCTGAATCTGAGCATGCTTTGTATCACCTTAGAGGCAGGTAATTTTTTTTCAAAAAATAAGGGAAGAATGGCCTAAGCTTGAAAATAATGCAGTTTGCTGAGACTAAGCACTCCCTGTAGAACATCTGTGCAACCACAGGCCTTTGTGTTCACTGAAGGAAATGTAAATTGCAAATTTATGTCCTGTGTCGTGCAAGAGACCACACGGCCTTACACAACCACCTTCTATGTTTAATATTTGCAGACATAAAGGCTTGTCATGATTGCTTTCCTGACATGTTCTAGTGCAAAATTGGGACTAATGGAAAAAATTATGACCATGTATCTGAAACACTAATGTTTCCTCAGTTGCGTCAGTAATGTCTTTGGCATCATCATATATCTTTGATAACATAGCCGTGCTCAATACGGGAAGCAAATTCTAAATCGTTGCTTTGCAAAGTATTTTTGATTTAAGTGCTGAATTATACTAGTGTATTGAAAGAGCAAATTTATTCAAGAAGAGTATTTTTATTAATTTATGTTGCCAGAGTCCACATGATTTACCCTTTCCCTTTGAAATCAAAGTCTATGGCCTTTAGCACTGTGAAAATAACTATTTCAGGTTTGGGCTGTATGTAACAGATTAAGAACATTCTTCCTGACTCTGCAGTGAAGCAATTCAGTGCCTATGACATAATTTATTCATGCATTGGCAGAGCGTTACAGCTGTGATCAGCTTGGTCTGAAGGAACAGCACTTTATTAGAAAGATGTATGCTATTTTTAAAAATAATTTAATATTTCCACTTCTTTTCTTTGTAGAACTTCATAAATGAACTTCTTTTAGAGCAAAAATTGTATTATCTAAAGAGTTGAAATAGCAAACATGAGGATGAAATGTAATCGTGGTCTTTAAGACTAGAAAGCATCATTATAATCACCTAATCAAAGTCCCTGACATAGATTTTGATCCAGTATTTACAGCCTTGGGCTTTTAATTTCTATTGAGTAAGCAGCTACGCTTTTCATAAACTCTCAGTTTTACCATAAAAATTCCCAAAGATTAAACCTAACACACACCTGATTTTTCTACATCACATAATTCTACTTTGGTCTGATATCAGGGTGGGCCAAAATGGAGGCCTCTAGGCTAGATACAGCTCAGGAAACACTTCCACCAGGCCATTCCTCTACACTTTGAGGAGACAGCTGTGGGTGATGTCCTGCAAGAGAGCGCTTTCAACTGTTGGCATACTGGCAGCCCTCTTTTCTGAGCGCTCCTGTGTTTTGATACATGGTCACGAACACGAGATCCAGAAATGCAGCATGAACTAGTATGCTTTCCAGCACCTTCCTTCCCTCTTCCTTACCTCTGACATAGCTGTTCTTTTTTTTTACCAACACAGATACCACAGCCTGCGAATCAGAGGAACGATTATTTCACAAACTCTTCTCTCAGTACAACCAGTTCATCAGGCCAGTGGAAAATGTGTCTGATCCCGTCACAGTGTATTTTGAAGTGGCCATTACCCAGCTTACAAATGTGGTAAGACTCATTACAGAGTACTTCTGAGTACTGGTTGCAAACACACACAGATTGCTAAAGCAGCAGATGTCATTGTGATGGTTGTGATGGTTTCACCTACGACTCTCTATTTGCTGTTCTGTCAGCCAGATCGCTCTAGTTCAAACTACACAGATTCATTTTCTTCCCTTGTAGGATCCGATCCCTCTGTTCTCAGCAGCAGTCCCTGGCACTCAGAGCAGCAGTAACAAAAGTTCAAGTCCACTCTTCACAGAGTTACCCCACTCCAGAGACACCTGGTTTTGTCTACGTTATGTAGCAAGTGGCCTGATTCTTCTGTGGGGACAGTGTCATTTACCAGTGGTTCTGAGAGATAAAATCTTTGGGGTTTTTTGGCATGCTTTTTTAGTCTGTTAGTTTCAGACTAACAGAAGAGATGTGCGACCTGCAGAGTGGTCTTTGAAAGTGTGGAGCTGCTGATGAATGTTTTGTGTTCTGGGGTGCACTGTATGCAAAGCCAAGTGTGTCAGAGGTGATAGATCTGCTGGGCAGGACAGAAGGACTGTGGAAGAAGCAAAACTCGACCTTAACACTTGCTGAAGTCTACTCTCTGAAGCAAATTACCCACAGTACAAAGGCTGAGTTTTGATTCTGAGGAACATAGTTCAGTCCATGATCAGGTGACAGGCAAGCAGTGAGGAGTGATATTCAACAGCAGCCAGGGAACTAAGTTATTTGAGAATGTAAATGAAGGGATGGTAAGTCCTCGTGGTGAAGGCAGCTATCACCTTTTGAAGTTCATTTGTTCATTTTGTTTCATTGTAACAGGTATCTTGTCAGATTTCAGCAGTTCTGTATCACAAGGCCACTGGCTCCCAGCACTGTCTTTGGAGGAAAAAAAAGGAGCATCATAATTTTATTAGTTGAATTTTCTCAAAAAAGAGTAGGGATTTTTACAAGAACTTAACCTATAGAGAGGAACCCTTACAGGCCTTTAAAAATGATCTTTGTGTGTAATCTTCGGTGTTTGCAATGTTGAAAATTTATCTGCAATATTTCCTACCTTTGACTTGTAAACATCCTATTTTTTAATGTAAAAATATACATAAAAATATATTCTTGCAGATATTTTTATTGTGAATATCAGTCTGCATTCATAAATATATGTAAAATGAATATTTCTGAATGCTTTTAGGCTGAAGACTCATTAGAACAGGATCCAAGCTTTTATTTTTGTGTCTTCCTGATTCACTGATGATTGGCCATAGCAAAACATGACTGTAAAAAGAAGGTCTTAGTACAACAGTCACCTAATTTAATGCTGGTGGAATGCATCTGCTCTAGACATTGGCATAGCAATGCAAGAACGCTGTGGTACAGATGTCATTTTCCTTAAATCTTGATCAGAGTTGACCTGCATAAACAGAGCTTTTTAAACACTGAATCCAACAAAACACATGCAGCCACTAGCAGAACCTTATTTCTCTGGTACTGGTCAGGGCAACTATAAGTTTTGTATTCTCCAGGGACTGAGGCCGCTGGCAAAACGACGCAGCAATTTGTATGTCTAATATTTGTGGGACGAAACTTTTCAGTAGAGGTTTAGAAATTTTTCAGTAGAGCTGCACATGACTGTGCGCAATGTATAAGCCCCCTGAAAATAGCCAGAAAAAAAATCTGGTAACAGTTAATGTGGAATTCTAGTTTCCATTTTTATCTGAACAGGTTTGTTGCCCTCTCAGGATGCTGTAATTGATTTATGGATGTGCATATCTGTTTTTCTTTCCAGGATGAAGTCAATCAGATTATGGAAACAAATCTGTGGCTAAGACACGTAAGTGAATGCATTACATTTCTCATACATTTTGCATTGATACGGTGAGATGTGTGTTACCTTGTAGCAACATCTATGGAAAAAAAGTGCTTGTTTTGTGACAAGAATTTTAAAGGTATTAATAAGGAAGAGCTCCACTAACCAAAGCCACATGTTAAAACACAATTTCTTTATTCTTATTTCTAAGAAGTTACATCTCCCATCTTTCCTGTGTGCTATATTCTCCTCCAACCTTGTGGTCATTGGTTTATCTGGTAAATCTGTCTGGATGTACCCTTTAAAGAATGATTAAATATGCAGCTATGCAGTCCTAGGTCACCTCCATATTGAAGATTACAACCAAAACTTTTATTAGCGAAAGGAACATGGCTCCATCTTTTCCTGATAGTTTTAGCATTTATACAAAGACAGAGATACTTAGAGGACCTAAACAAACCAACTTCTAGCAAAACCAGTTTCCTTCAGGCACTGATTTTAGTCCACACAAAGCATTCTGTAAAAGATATTGTACTTATGTTCAGGATCTTCAGGGTAGGCTGCAAGAGCATGGAGTATGACCCAATGATAGAGTAGTAGACAGCAATGCAAAAGAGCTGCTGGGCATCCCTTGCTGCCCTGGACTTGGTAGGTCACTACCCCTGTGGAACCAATAACGTCCCTTGGCAGCAACTGCCTGTGAGTGTGCTCATATGTACCTTCTTTCTCACCAAAATACTGGTCTCCTTTGATGGCGGCCTTCTGTGTGGGCTGAAACAAGCAGGATGCGGGAACAAACGCGAACGCAGCTGAAATGCAAAGTAGAGATTTATTCTCGCTCCCTGAGATTCTGGAGAATCTTTGCAGCGGCATCCGGAAAGAGGAACATAAGCAGCGATCACTCGAGCAGCACGACAGGTGGCAGCGAAGGCATAGGGAGATCACCTCCTCTCTAGAAAGCCTGTGATATTTATCCCACTGCTTTGTTATGTTTTACTTGCTGCTCTGCCTGAATTCACAGGACTCACGTGATAGCTTTGCCGGGTAGGGATGCGAGTGATGTCCAGTGATAGGACAAGTGGCAATGGGTGCAAGCTGGAGCATAGGAGGTTCCACAAAAACATAAAGAGTGACTTTTTCACTGTGAGAGTGACTGGAAGATCTGAGAAGCATCTGTTTGCTGATAATATAGGGTTTTAAAATCCTTGTCCACTCTTCTTTCAGATTTGGAATGACTACAAATTGCGGTGGAATCCCAGAGAATACGATGGCATTGAATTTGTTCGGGTACCAGCAGATAAAATTTGGAAACCAGATATTGTCTTATATAATAAGTATGACACACACTTTTCCATTTCACTATTTCTCTGAAAAGTATGCTTTGCGGTGTCTGTGAAAAAAAAATTTTACTTTCATGGTAATTTTCTTTTCTTTTTCTTATTTGTCTTTCTAGTGCTGTGGGAGATTTTCAAGTTGAAGGCAAGACCAAAGCCCTCCTCCGCTATGATGGAATGATCACCTGGACCCCACCAGCTATTTTTAAAAGTTCCTGTCCTATGGATATTACCTTCTTCCCATTTGATCATCAGAACTGCTCCCTGAAGTTTGGCTCATGGACTTATGACAAAGCCAAAATTGATCTTCTGATTATTGGATCCAAAGTAGATATGAATGACTTTTGGGAAAACAGTGAGTGGGAAATAGTTGATGCTTCTGGCTACAAACATGACATCAAATATAACTGCTGTGAAGAGATCTACACAGACATAACCTATTCCTTTTATATCCGAAGGTTACCAATGTTTTACACCATAAATCTGATCATTCCCTGTCTCTTCATCTCATTCCTGACTGTGTTAGTTTTTTACCTGCCATCTGACTGTGGTGAGAAAGTCACACTTTGTATCTCTGTGCTCCTTTCTTTGACTGTATTTTTACTGGTGATCACAGAAACAATCCCATCCACCTCTTTAGTAATTCCACTCGTAGGTGAATATTTACTCTTCACAATGATATTTGTGACTCTGTCAATTGTCATCACAGTGTTTGTCCTGAACATACATTACAGGACTCCAACCACACACACAATGCCCAAATGGGTAAAAACCGTCTTTCTTTGCCTGCTCCCCAAAATCCTGTTGATGCAGAGGCCACTGGAACAGCAGAAGAAAAACATCTCCAGAAAAAGCAAGAAAGGATCAGCCAATACATCAGCCAATATATCAGGCAAGCCAAAGCACAGCAAACACAAAAATACCAAATTACACAAGGAGCAGCGATGCAATCACTGTGATAAGGCAACTGAACTCGCTGCCACCAAAAAAAAATGGCTGAGCCATCAGTCAGTGAAATGGATGGCAGAGCACATGGAATACTCCTCAGAAGTGAAGGATGTCATTAGCAGCATTCAGTTCATCGCAGAGAACATGAGGTCTCAAAATGAAACCAAAGAGGTAAGGGAGGTAACCACCCACCTGGTCGTGGGGCCACACTTCCAGCAAGTGAGAATACGATCTAGGAGGGCAGCCCAGAGAAACTGTAGTTGTTGGGTCTAGACGAGAAGATTTTGAGACCTGTGAATGGGTCAAAATTTCATACAGAACAGGAGGAGATAAATCATCCATTGGGGGTGGAACAAAAAAAGTGACCTCTTCTGTTATTCCTCTATCCCCAGTGGGTAATTTAGACAGCAAAACGGTTATAGATTAGACATGAAGCTCAACCTTCAAAGGAAAAGAGGAGCATCAGCTGGTTGTGGCCATGAGGAATGAAATTTAATTGGCAGTGCTTCGGGCAGAGCTGATCCTGCCCTAGGTCAGAGGATAGACTAGATGGGACCTTTCAAGGTCTCTTCCAGCTCTCCTTAGATCCACAGAAGCAACCCTCTTCCACTGCTCACCAACTGCTTAGCTCTGGTAAGCCGTGACATGTCAATACCAAGTATGGTATTTGCCAAGCAGGAGGCTTTTCTGTGTTAGTAATGGAACAAGCACATTTGGGAACTGCTTTTTAAGAACAAGACTTGTCTAGCAGCACAGTAATTGATCTGGAGAACTATTCTCAGCCAGGGATAAATCTAGTAAGGATACTCATTTCAGAATGCTATTGTCTCTACTTTGTTTCAGTCTGGTGTGTTCTGATTTTTTTACAGTGGTTTTAGTAACTGTGGCTTCAGTAATTCGGTATTTTCAGCCATGACAAAAATAGGTTGAAGCGAAAGTTGAGTTTTGGGGAAAGACAGCTGAATGAAAACATACAACAGACTAAAGACAGGTGGTTTTTGTTTGTTTATTTTTTTAAAAAAAAAAGAGAAGAAGGAGTTTAAAAATAAGGCTTGGCATTTGAACTAATGGATTTTCTTGTGTGAGGTTATAAAACTTTCATCCTGACTGGGATTACTGTCATAGAAAATGATGCATGCAGGAATTTAGAGAGTTCTGGGGCCATGTCCTCAGGTTTAAACACAAGCAACTAAGTGCAGCTCCAGAAAAGATTACCTGAGGTCCCCCCACACCCAGGCCTCACAAGGAATAGGAATTCTCTGGCACTTCAAAATGGATTTTTTTAAGTGTTTAGATTCTAATGAAACATTTAACTTTGATCTGTCATGAAATGTTTCATTTTGGTTTTGAAGTTTTTTAGATGCCCTATGATGGCAAAACCCATTTCAAAATTAAATACTGCTATATTTGTACTGAAAAAACACATGCTTTGGTGAGGGAAATGTTGAGAGGTATTCTATCCATCAGAATATTTTGTTAAAATCAGCTCAAATTCTTGCAATTTCTGTGAAAACTGAAAATTACTTTTTAGCCCCTCTTATATTCTGCAGAAGATGTTTCGTCTGAAAACAAAGTCGATAACTTTCTGAGTAGTGGGATCTAGTTAAGACCTGGTGACAGAATTCAACAGATGAGTGGATAATACATTGCAGTCCAAAGCAAAAGATAGTAATCTACCAAAGCAAAGGAGGATAGGGATTTATCTGAGCCTTGATTGGTAGTATGTCCTTAATATTTTGCCTGACACCAACTTTTTATCCCTGCTCTCAGCGCCACACCACTTGCATGTACCATATTCCGCTGATTTCTTCGATGCACTCCGAAAGAGATGTTTTTCATGAGGAAGCCCCAAAATTACATCACCTTGATTACATAGCTTCATGATGTCTTCCAGTGCCAGTTTTGCTGATTTGTATTTTGCAAATCTCCTGCCACATGAAATTGTGTTCTCAGTCTGGTGTGTGAATCAGCAGCTCTTCATTTTCTTTCAAAATATGCTAGGAATGGGAACTAGGATTTTTCATTTGAGAAAAATCCTTTGTTTGGGGAAGAAGAGGGGTTTGTTCTCAACCAAGCACTGAGGAAATGATTCTGCAGGCTGCTTCTGCTTCAGCTGGACATATAAAGCCGTATGGGTGATACACTAGTCCTGTACGAATTAAAAGCCTTTAAAAAACGGTGGCAACATTTACAGCAGCTGGAGTTCTTGTGCATTTTCTTTTTGGAGAAAGACATCACGAAAATGGGGCAGCAAGCAGAAAATCCCTCAGCAGAGAGGTCTTACGCAGTCACTAATTTCATATGAATGGATATCCTTCTAATCCAGTGATCCTTTTATGTAGGTACAGTTTAAAGGACAGCACCTTCACTGAATGTGATACTAAGGTATATCTCCCAGACAGAGAAAATCCATTCTGGCTTCCTAGTGCATGATACTATGGTTAGCTCCGTCAGGGCCCCTGCTTTGCTATAGTCCATGTGTCCAGCTGTCCAGTTTGCTGAAATCCATGTGGCTCGATTGGAGTGACCGTGTGGCAAATCAGACCAGAATAGCCAACTGTTCCTTGTGGGCTGTCAGGATAAATCCTTTGACAGGGTCTAGTGGTGTGCAACTATGGTGATTCTTCCTGTTGTTAAACTACACCTCTCTACACTCACCACATGATCAGGTCCTGTTGGTTAATGTCACCATTACAATCAAAATTCAGCAGACTAGGACAGTGTTCAGTATTCTTAGCCAGAAGTGGTAAATTCTGTTAGAAAATCAGACCCCTCTAAAGACACTCGAAAGCTGCAGAAACTATAAGCACATCAAGAAACATTCTTGCCTGCATGTGGTTTCTTCCTCACATTCCAAACCACAAGGGACTTTTCTAGCACATAATGTCAAACATTGCGTGTTACATGATATGTATTTTATCTCTCTTTTTTTTTCGCTCTTGCAGGTGGAAGACGATTGGAAATACGTAGCTATGGTGATAGACAGAGTATTTCTCTGGGTATTTATAATCCTTTGTGTGTTTGGGACTGCAGGGCTCTTTATTCAGCCATTAATAGCAGATACATAACTTGACCCACTACTTTTTATCAACTTTTGTTCCAGTTTCATTTTCAGTTCAGGACGGTTCCCTGTGTTTCTCACCTCTTAAATAACCCAGTCACCTAGTCACCTCCTCAGCACCCAGCCACAAAGCAAAAATGAAAGAGGGAAGGGTCGTCTGGGAAAGCAAACAACCCAGAAGAGAATGAGAAGAGGACTGAAAATGGGGAAATCTAACTTTGCATGTGACTGAAATCCCTTTTAGTTCCCTGATACTGAAAACCAAGACCTTAGTGAGCTCCAGTAGGATTTCCAAGTCACATTTCTCTCATCAGGTTGACAGTGGTCTCAGTCCACGGGTTCTGCTCTGAAAATTTGTACTTTCTCAGGCTCAGACATAAGCCTAACAGAGAACGATTTGTCCCTGAGTAGTTACTCAGAGACAGAATTGGCTTGACAGCATTAGATTAGTCTGAGTTTTGCTGTGTTTTTAAAGTACAGCTCTGCAGCAATTTTTTGTTTGCTCTTTCAGCATGGACTAGTGATCTTTGTGCAAGACTGTAACTCTAGGGACATTTTCTTTAGGGCTGAGGTTGCTGCTATGTCACCAGGCTTCCAGTCCTGGTGCCCTTAATGATGAAAGACTTTCCAGATGTGCACCTGATGTGGTTCCTATACTATGTTGACAGTTTACCCTCAGGTCCCGTGTCTGTTTAGATTCCTGTGGGGTTTGTGCTAAAGGATTCTTCTCTACATGGCACCATTCCAATTAAAGCTAATGGCTGCAAGAATAAAATCTTTTCTCTCTTATAAAAGCTCTAAATTTAATTGTACGGTGTCACTGAAGTGTTTTCAGGGTCTGACATTTATCAGTCTCTGCTTTGGACATCAACAATCCTTGGAAAGTATGACTCCCTCTCTCTGAATTCTGACTGAGCTTTTGCTCTTTTTTTGGTGCTCCATGATTAAGAGAATAGGACTGAATAAATGTATATGATAGAGACAAAGGTGGAACAACAAGAATATAACTCTCTTAATCCTGTAGTTGTAACACATAAAGTCATGATTTTCTAGGAGAAAAATGTATTTTCTGTAGTTCTCCTGAATGTTGTGTAATTATCATAGAATCATAGAATCATAGAATGTTAGGGGTTGGAGACGACCTCTAGAGATCATCTACTCCAACCCCCCTGCCAGAGCTAGGACAGGCCACACAGGAATGCATCCAGGCGAGTTTTGAAAGCCTCCAGAGAAGGAGACGCCACACCCTCTCTGGCCAGCCTGTGCCAGTGCTCCGTCAGCCCCACAGTAGAGAAATTTTTCCTCATGTTGAGGTGGAGCTTCCCGTGTCCTAACTTAAACCCATTATTTCTTATTCTATTACTGGGCGCCACTGAGAAGAGATTGTCCCCTTCCTCTTAACATTCACCCCTCAGATATTTGTGTATGTTAATAAGGTCCCCTCTCAGCCGTCTCCTTTCAAGACTGAACAGCCCCAGTTCTCTCAGTCTCTCTTCATAGGAGAAGTGTTCAAGTCTCTTAATCATCCTTGCAGCTCTCCCTTGGACTCTTTCCAGCAGGTCCCTGTCTCTCTTGAATTGGGGAGCCCAAAACGACAAGTATTCTAGGTGTGGTCTGACCAAGGCGGAGTAGAAGGGGAGGAGAACCTCCCTAGACCTGCTGGACACACCTTTCTTAATGCCCCCCAGGACCCCATTGGCCCTCTTGGCCACAAGGGCACATTGCTGTCCCATGGACAACTCACTGTCCACTAGGCCTCCAAGGTCTTTCTCCGTGGGGCTGCTTTCCAGCAGGACAATCCCCAATCTGTACTGGTGCCTGGTGTTATTCCTCCCCAGATGCAGGACTCTACACTTCATGAGATTCCCCTTTGCCCAGCTCTCCAGCCTGTAGTGACTGATGGACAGATGTATGAAAAAGCATGGTCTGTTTTGTTAGTCTGTCAATTAAATATCATTCATGGGATACATTTTCTTGGGGAATTTGTATTTTTTAAAAAAACTCCCTGCTGTACAACGTGTTTGGAGTTGCTACTAAATGACATTTGCTATATTGGCTCTTTAATCA
>NW_009734885.1:0-1922 GCF_000703405.1 Apaloderma vittatum | reverse complement strand
TGATATGATTGTAAGAACTTACCTAAAGCACGCTGAGATTCTGAGTGATTGCAGTGGCATTTGGGTGAGAACAAAGAGGCACTCCAGGAATGAGAGTTCTTACTGAGAAAGGCCTTGCCTCAGGTGCTGCCTACTGAGCCTGGCAATACTTGCTGCTGCAAATTTTCCAAATTAGTCCAAAAAAAGAGTGTTTGCTTGGAGAAGTTGACTGAGTCTGTCAAAGTGATACGTGCTTTATGACTATGCAGTTAGAATAATGTGGGCTTTAACAGGGGTGTGTATCTGGCACCAGAAAGAAGGAACAAACCGTTAAATACCGCTTGTTTTTGGCAATATGGCTAAAGCCCTTTCAAAACATTTTTATCTGTCCCCAGCACATGAAAGACTCTGGAAAAGGTGAGTGAGGTTGGATTTTGCATTAGTCATGGAACAAAAGCACTTGAAATTCCCATTTATACTGTTGTACTTTGGGGAAATCTTTAAATTTTGTTTTGCAAATGAAATCAATATGCCCCGTGTGAGACAATGATGCTGGTTCTTTAAGGATGGCTGCAGGCGCAGGTGAATCTCCTGCTTGGGGTGATTTACAAACAGCCCTGGCAGAGGTTGTGGTCAGTGTGTGAGAGGTTTGAGTTGTGTGGTCCTCTCTCCTCTGAAGCCAGCTTTTTTCAAGCAAGTTTCAATTATGTCAGAAACATGCTCAGTGCTGTAGGTGGAAGGATATCGGAAACATAACTTTATGGCATCAAGTTTCTGCATTGAGGTAAATCTAATCTCAGAAATTATAAGACTTAGAAGATTACTTTCTTTGAGTTCTGATGTTGGCTGATAAAAATGTAATATGCATCCAGAAATATTTTAAAGCAATGTCTGAAGAAGTTAACTGATACTTGTATTTTGTTACTGCCTTTGTGGTTGCTGGCATGTTGTTTACTGTTCTGCTTGTTGGGACGGAGAAGTAAAAGAAGCTGTATTTTAGATTTGGTGTCTTTATCTTGGGGACCACTGTACTTTTAGAAGCTGTTGGAGAAGGGTATAAAACTTTAAGCTGAGTGTTACCTCGTTTAGAACAACTATTTGGGTAGTCCAGTGTATAGAGATATTCCCTTTGGCCGTCTCCTGTTCCATGCAGTTCTGGTTTTTTGATGGACGTATTTGTCCAAAGTAAAGAAGAAAAATTACCACTGCAATCTGATTAAAAATAACCTCTTGACTCGGGTGTTACATTGATTTACGATTGCAATTGGGGTTGTTTTCCAGATGTTTGCATGACATTTTCAGATGCTCAGAGAGCTGTTCTTATGCTGCAATATATTAATTTTCTTTCTAGACTTCTGAATAAATTATTTGAAGAGATCAGCCTAGAAGCTTCTCTGCATTTGATGCAGCTGGGCTGCCCTGGCCAGGTAGTCTGCACAGAGAAAATTAAGTAGCCTGTTAGTGGGAATACTTAGCACCTGAGATGAGTTTGAGGGACAGGTCCATAACTCTGGATTTTCTATGTCTTTTGTTTTGCAATAGTGCCCCTTGTCCTTGGGAGAAGGGAGTTCTGACTGGAATTTCTAAGTGTTGCTCAAACTTCTTCTGTGACAATTCTTTTGGGTTAGAATTGTCATATTACCCAGGTGTACAGCACAAGATTTTCTTCTAAAGGACTGATGTCCTGAAACCTGGTTCAGCTGCCACCTAATTGCTGGTATGTAGAACCATCTGGTGAGTTGTAGTTCCTGAGGTTGTTCTACTAAAAAGCTTCTGCACTTGCTCACATTTTCCTTTTGGAAGATTTTTCATTTTTTTTGCTGTAACTATGTTGAGCTTTGTTGTTTACCTTCCCCCCGCCCTGTAATTTGTATGTGTGTATATATATATTTGTGAGGTGTTTTTAACAGATGTTTGTAGCTTACAGACATGCTGATTCTTTG
>NW_009734884.1:0-765 GCF_000703405.1 Apaloderma vittatum | reverse complement strand
TACTTCATTGCTGTCCACACATGCAAAAATGTTGTCTATAATTATAATTCAACACAAGCATAAACTCCCACACCCCCCCAAGATCCTTAAAAAGGGAAATATTTCTCTGCTTCATAGCTAAACACAAACAGTTGGAGATTCTATGAACAAAGTTTTTTTATTCGTTCTACAAAATTTAGACTGTATACTGTTAGAAAAATGCATGATGGATCCATGCCAACCAAGGAATCAAGCTGGGATGCAAAGTATAGAATTAAAGGAGCAAATACTTACTGATGAGCACAAAGCGTCAGAGCCAGATTGGGGCAACCCGAACGCGGTGCTACATGGGACTCAGACCTTTAAAGCATTCAGATACGTGATTTGACTAATCACCAACACCCACACTACCAATTGCAAATCACAGTCAAACTTCTCTGAATCATTCCTATTTTCTCTCATCCTTTCTTCAGTATGGCCTGGCTGATGAACAGTTTCCTTAGCAATTGTTTAGCTTTGAACAGTTCTGTATTTACTCCCACTAGAACTTACAAACCCTCACCTCTTCCACCAGTGCCCAGGGCTGTGGCAGGCTCCAAATGCAAACAGAGAACTGGTATATTCCTACTCTTCTTGGAGAGCTGGCAAGTCTTTGCTAGAGCAATCAGTTCTGCTGCTTGCTCGCTCAGCTGCAGCAGTGAAGCCTCCATTACCTTATCTCCAGTAGCTGCTGTACAACCCGTAAAGTGCTTATTGTTCAGATATAAGGACCTGTCTACACATAGT
>NW_009734883.1:0-1090 GCF_000703405.1 Apaloderma vittatum | reverse complement strand
TTATTTAAACTAATTTACTGAAAGAATATATAGATTTCAGCAGTCTAGGAAAGCATTCTTGGTCAGTGAGAGACAAGTATCAATTTATCTCAGCAGGATTTTCTCGAGCTGTGATCAAAATTCTGAAAGCTGCTTTGTCTAAAATGAAAATAGGTGTTTGCTTCTACTTCTTCCAGAATACAGATCCTGATCACTAACATTGGCTGTGCAGTAGTCATACAGCATTGCTCACTTCCATAATCAGTTATCACTTTTTGTGGGTACAAGCCCTCTCCCTTAGATTCTAGCTCCTCACATGCAGTGTTTTATTGCTACATGTTTTCTATCATAGACTAGAGAAGCTTCAGGCTTGGTGAGTCAGTCACCTCTACAGTTAACATCTTTCTACCAAACTAAACCATATCTTTAGATACATCTTTGTAAATTTTCTGCCTATCAAAGTGGGTATAAAACTAGAAGATTATGTAATAATACTGACATGGCCCAGTTATTTCCCAGATTTGTATTAATAAGGCCAAAACTATATGCTAAGCCAAACAAAACAGTTGTTCTCAGCTCAACTCATAACTGTACGTCAGTTTGGATTAACATACAAATCTCTCACAGCTAGATACTGTATACCCCTGTGATGAAAAGAGAAGGTTTTACTTACTTCAAATTTCCCTGAAGTGAGTGTAATATCCATAAGACACACTCATTGCATCGGACACGTTTAGAGACAGACAATGAACAGGTTGTCACACCACCTGAGCTAAAAACATGGGAGAGGAACCTTTTACTCCAACAAAACTGCAATGAAACTATGTGCTGCATGAGGAAACTTTGATTGCTTGCCAGAAACACCTGCTTTCTAAGACAACATCATTCTGACTATTTGCAGAGGAGGTATGGATCTTCCCACAATAGTAAGTAATCCTTTTTGTTCCACTGCTTCCTCCAATCCTGGCATGGCAGGCAGCTGGCAAGAGACTGAGTGAGGCTGAGAATATAATCCTGTTTTATTTTACAAAGTCACGTACTTTTAGTCAGTGTTTTCAAGTTCTTTGTTTAAGTTGTTCGATAACATGCCCAGATACCACAACTGGGAATT
>NW_009734882.1:0-7258 GCF_000703405.1 Apaloderma vittatum | reverse complement strand
CAACAAAAAACCTGGCAAACTTTTTAGAGCATCTGACACAAACAATTATTTTCAGGCAGTAATTGTTAATGTGCATGCCACAAAAGATTGAATTTATCTGAAATAACTCCCTCATTCCACAGAGGAAATAAAGGCACTTTTAAAATTAATTTTTGTTGGTATTATTGCTTCCAGTAAGCTGAAGGAAAGGGGGATAATATCTGTTCTTCCGTTTTCCCTTGAAAGGGAATTTTATCATGTCTTTGGAGGAGAAAGAAGACTCACTTATGCATTGGGGACTATTATTATGATCTATATAGAAGAAAAAAATCTCTTTCACAACTTAAGAATTAGTATAAATAACTGTAGAATTATAATTATTGAACCTAAAAATAAGATAGAAAATAATAACTTAGTTCCAACTTCTTGCCTGTTACTGTGCAGGGATCAAATTATGCTTAATTTTTTTCATAGCTGCTTATGACATTCTCTCAACTGTTAATCAGAAAACCCTCTCCACAGTGAGGAAGAATCACAATGGCACCTTTTTTAATTCTAATATATGTCTCTGATGCCGGTCTTCTCTTTTAACACGTGGTCTTTACTATTGGCAACCTCACCGTTAGTTTAATCTACATTAGCCTTAGGGTTACATTCGTTTGGATCAGGAGTACACTTCTGGAGCCAATCTCCAGTCGTTCCCTCTTGCTGTAATTTCATTCATGTTCCAGAATAGTCTTAGGGCATATGAACTTGATTCATTGGCGGGGGGATCCTGGAAGATGCACCCTAGTGCATGCTATCATAGAATCGTAGAATGGCCTAAATTGGAAGGGACCTTAGAGATGATTTAATCCAACCTCCCTGTCATGGGCAGGGATGCTCTTGCCTAGACCAGGTTGCTCAAGGCTTCATCCAGCCTGGCCTTGAACATCTCCAGGGAGCGGGCAGCCACAGCTTCTATAAACAATTTATTCCAAAGTCTTGCCACCCTCATACTGAAGAATTTCTTCCTAAGATCCAGTTTAAATCTATTCTCCTTCAACTTAAACCCATTTCCCCTTGTCCTATCGCTGGACACTCTTGTAAAAAGTCCCTCCCCAGCCTTCCTGTAGGTTCCCTTCAGGTATTGGAAGGCAGCTATTAGGTCCCCCTGAAGTCTTCTCTTTTCAAGACTGAACAATCCCAGCTCCCACAGCCTGTCCTCGTAGCAGAGCTGCTCCAGCCCCTGGATCATCTTTGTGGCCTTCTCTGAACACGCTCCAACAGGTCTATGTCCCTCTTATGGTGAGGACTTAAATGCACTTCTGTTCTGCTGCCATCGTTAAGGGACTTTCAGTCCATGACTACAGTGAGTCTGAGTAAAAATGAAGTGAGAGTACTGCAGATGTAGAGTCCTTAGTGCCAGCTGTTTGGAGGTATGAACACTCTTCTACTCCTCCACACTTGTCAATGTAGGCTTAGCTGTGATCACCTATGGGATAGCCACTGTGGTGAAATGCTGCTACATCTCAGTGTCTTAATGTAGGACAAGGGATAATGGTTTTAAGCTAAAATATGGTAGATTTGGACTAGATATAAGGAAGAATTTTTTTACTATGAGGGTGGTGAAACACTGGGAGAGGTTGCCCAGAGAGGTGGTAAAAGTCTCTTCCTTGGAAGCATATAAGGTCAGGTTGGACAGGGCTCTGAGCATCCTGATCTAGTTGAATACATCGCTGTTCATTACAGGGGGATTGGACTAGCTGACCTTTTAAGGACCCTTCCAGCCCAAAACATTCTATGATCCTCTGGAACACTAGACTCAGTCCAGAATCCCGTCATCGTTTTGATGTCTATCTCTGAAGGGTGTTACAGGGTCCTTTGTCTACATTGTCTGCCTGTTGCTTCTCAGGTTGGATTTAAAGCGATGGGGTTTACTGTAAATCATTAAGCAGCTGAAGACCTGCTGTGAGAGGTTCTCAAACTTTGCCACTCAGATGCTGCTTGCAGTCACTCAGGCTACAATTGCCATTGTCCAAAAACAAATGTATGGAATAGCACAGAGTTGACTAGAAAAGCAAATTACAAAGACCCTTTTTTCTCCTTAGCTTTTGAATTAGAGGGTATTTTTATGGAAGAAAATGGGGGAATATCTTTTCAGTCTTTCTTTCCTTTCATTACAAGGTTAGTTTGACCTGCTGTTTACAGCACAGAAATTCTTATAATTGCATCTTATGGTTTTTAAGTGCAGAGAGAACTGTAGTCAGGTGGGGATTCTGTCTTCATCAAAAGTATTTGAATTGGTGAAATATTAAACAAATAACATTTATAAATCTGCATATATATGCCATTTTACAGCTTATTTGTGCACAACTCACATTTTTATTCTGCAGTTACAAAAAGATAAAACAAAATTATATTGATGGAAGATATTTTGTTTATAACAAAACCTTCAGTCTCGCAGCCAGAGATATATTAAAAACATATTAAAATCATTCCAATGACTGGAAGCTTAATGTCACCAGATTCCTATTAGAAATAAAGTATGCATCTTAAAAAAAGAAAATATGTTTTTACTGGGTGATTTATCTGGATTGTGAAAGATTCTTCCTGACTGGAAGTATTAATCTGAATTAGATGAATGAAGTGAAGATTATGCTCAATGTGTAGTAGAGATGCTGTATTTAAAAAAAATAATCCTGGGGTGTCTTAGAGCCTGTGCTACAGACTAAAGATTATGCAAATGGTCCATTTTTCTGCTGAAAACAATGAATCCATAAAATCTATTACTCTTGAAAATTGCTCTAGCTCCTCCTGCCACTGATGGTTGTCTGAGTTTTGTTGGGAAGCTGTCTCCAGGCTCAAATCCCTATTTCCTACGTCTGTGTGACCATAGGTTCAGGTGTCTGCAAGACTGATGCAGTCCTTCTGTCTTCCAACTCAGCTAAATTAAGTTCCAGGCTTTGTTGTCGTGGAAACGAGGTTTTAAATACCAAGGTCCTGTTAGTTGTGGGAAAACAATGAGTTGCTATGGTATGTTTAGAAGGCCCAGTTAAAAGTAAAAATCTTTAAGTCAAGGTACTTCAGCATAATGTGAGGGTTTTTGACCTTTCTGTATAAACAAGCAGAGACCCTATTATATGTAGGCTGCATCTCCAAGAGATCAAAGAGATCAAAGCAACGGTGCAAGAGTGAAAAGCATACAATGTGTTTGAAATGGCAGCATACAGATAACAATTAATTACTGTTCTTCATATTAATGAAAAAAGTAACAATTTTTTTGGAAGAAAATAAATATGTTAAATTCACCACACTTGAAAACCTTAAAAATGTGAATCTGAAAGTTAGTTTTGAATTAGGCCTTACTTGTACAGAAGGGAAATACTGAGATTTCTTGTGCTTGTAGTATATTATTAATAGTTACATTAACTTGTCCTTTTTTTTGGAAATACATTTTCTCCAGGATCAACATCTTTAACCGTTAGGCTTTAGTCTTCTAAAACCCACAAATTTTGAAATTATCAATGTCAGGCAGTAGCAGCAATGTTTTCTCTGAATGTTTTCATTAAGAACAAATTCATGAAACAAAATTTTCAGAGTATTTTAGCTTTTTAAGTGGCATCCTCATATCCTTACTGATTACACTATTGATGTATTTTGAATATTACACCCTCACTTTACTACAACTCTGACTGTGAAAGTCTGGGAAAGGGCTGCACATTGTCTTTTATAGTCTTGCTTATAAAAGTGGAGAGAGAAGAAACTCAGAAGAGTATACTTAGGGGACTAAAGGATACTGGTTTTACAGTGACCAATGCCAGTGGCTAGGTGAATGGACCTGGAAGATGAGGAAGAGCCAGCTCATTTATGAGGAAGAGGTTGAAACTCTCCACCCTGTTCCTGTTCTTCACAGTAAAACCTAGGCAGATGAAAAGCTGAACCTTTTCTTAATGATAGGAAATACTCTATTTTGCTCAGGAAATTGTATGATTCTCTTAGATGGTTTGCTTATGGCAGATTTTAGTCTCATCCTGCCCTCAGGCAGCTGAGCAGAGGGAATAGAGTGATTAAAAGCAATTGAAAAGACCATTGGAGGTTATAATGATGGGTGCCATCTTTTTTTTTTTTTCCCCTGTGGCAGTAGAGAAAAGATGAATTCTTTTTTTCACCTAAACGTCATCTCCTGTCTATCCTGTAATATACACTATTTGTACATGCATCTCTTCAGAGATGCAGCCTGAGTTTCATTACCATACTGTCATACTTGGTTATTTCTTCCTCCAGCGCTCAGCATCAAAACACATATTTAATTCATACTCTTTAAGCCAAATGAAGATGGCTGTGTTTTACTCTCCCCATCATGTGCACTTCACCATGTAGCTCGCAACGCAGTCGATTTCCCGTTACAAACAGTGATGTGCACTTCATGTTGGAAACCAGGCTGTAATATAAACATCGCCAAAAGACTTCTCTACACTATGTTAGAGAGTTTGGATCGGTTCCTAGTGACTGAGCATCTTCAAGACAGAGCTGTAATGACAACTGGCAATGATTAGCACCTCTGCTAGCAAACTTGTTGTTGCCTCCAAGCATGAAATGCTAGCATGGTTGATTTCTTCTGCAATGGTTGGCTCCGTAGGTTAACGCTGAGGCATATGGGTATCCAGTAAGGTGAGGATTTCTCTGCACAGTTACTGTGATCTTCTTTTTCTGTTACCACTAACATGTATTGTACCTACAGAAGTTAGTCATGGCCAAATTGTTATATTAGATGCTATTCAAGCACAAAATGGAATATAATCTTCCTTCTAAAGACCTGTTTCTGATTTTGCACCATCTATAATAAACATAGTGCTAAATAATGATTTAAATTAGGCTTTCCCTCTGCATATACATAAGGATCTTTTTTTCTCCTAATTTTTTGCTAGGAGGTGAAAAAGTGAAACAAACAAATCCAGTTATCTTTTTTCTCCCTCCAACATTTTAAAGTACCTGAAGACAGCACATGAATAACTAGATTCAATCAGTGTGCCCAGAGACCCTCACACCATTTGTAGCACCAGCAATGGAGATAACATGGTTTCTGTTTAGGGAGTGAAGCAAATTCCAGAGCTCTGTATCTGAAAAGAACTGTGTGAGCCAGCAAGATAAAGCAGATTATAAACTTTACATTTGTTTCAAAACCAGTTGACAATTTACGTTTTCTTTCAACGGGAAATCTCTTATTGACTTTGATAACTTTTTCTTCCAGCATGTTGTGGCTTTTACCTAAGTATTTACTTTCTCTTTTGAAGATTATGTTGAGATTCTGGTTATATAATAGTATTAGTGCCCGTTTATAGATGAAACAACATTCTTTTGAAATACTGCATTCCGGTTGTTAGTGTCTCCAAAGGATGTTTGTTCCTGGAACTGCGTTCATCATGTTAACAGAACTAAGAAAAGTTGCAGCAAGGTAATGATAAATGCCATTTGTGAAGAAAACTAAAGTTGAAAGAGCTTAATTTTTAAGACAATTCAATTTCAGTTCTTGACTGCTTGGGCAGACAAGTTAATTTAAAAAGAAAGAGAAACGGCATTTCCCGGGCAGGTAGTCAATGAAATAACCTCTCACTGTACATAGGACTTGGTATCCTTTATAAGCTTGTCATCTCCTCTCTTTTGCTTTCTCTCCCTGCCTCTCCCTCTCTCTCTAGACCCCTGAAGAGCTAGAGGATGATTCAGACTTTGAACAGGAAGATTATGACGTTCGCAGCCGAACAAGCGTTCAGACTGAAGATGACCAGCTTATTGCTGGCCAGAGTGCAAGGGTGAGTATAAAGTCCACGTACTGCATTAAGTGTCTGTGTAGCTATGAATAAAAGGTATGCCTTGGAAAGCAAATGCAGTGATTTCAGATCTTTAGGGTCCTTGGAAAGCAAATGCAATGATTTCACATCTTCAAGGTCACTTAAGAAAGGGCACGAATAAGATGACCTAGGTGTTTAAAGTTTATGTCTCACCTATTTGAAAAGCACTGACTTTATTATTGAATGATGTTCCTTGGGCTTATGTGATGCTCTGTATCAGCTGTTTGCTCCAGCTTGTGCTGTAGGAGAAGCCCTTACAGGCTTGGAATGTGCTGAAACTGTGGGAGTAGTCACCAATGTAAAAAAAACCCAAACCAAACAACAAAACAATTTCCATCAGGGCACAATGTGCTGCATCCAGAGAAATCTTACATTAGTCATGTTTCCCAGTGTTCAAACCTGTCAGGAAGATCTATTTAAGCTACCGAGTAGTCCCTGTAATTTAATTGTAATTGAAGACATTTGTTACTGAGTCAATGTAATTTTACCAGGGTAATTACATCATGATAAACTTGAGTCATTGTGATTTGTGACCTTGACGTGTGCATGAGGATTGCAAATTAAGCTGATGAGTGCTTCAGGGGTCACAGGTGCTAGAAAAGGGAAGTTTGTTAACACTCAGGATTATGCCACCCTCTGATGAGTGTTTACCTTTTAGTAAATAGGCTGCTCAGCTCAGTTTATATAAAAAGAAATCAGAATAGTATTTGAGGGGCAAATGATGTCGTTCATCCTCAGCAAGTCTGCAGATGACACCAAGCTGTGTGGTGTGGTTGACACACCTGAGGGATAGGATGCGAACCAGAGGGACCCAGACAAGCTGGAGAATTAGGCCCATGTGAACCTGGTGAGGTTCAAGTCCAAGTGCAAGGTCCTGCACCTGGGCTGGGCAATCCCCGTTATCAATAAAGGCTGAGGGGTGAAGGGATTGAAAGCAACCCTGTAGAGGACAACTTCATAGAATCATAGAGCAGTTTTGGCTGGAAGAGACCTTCAGGATCATTGAGTCCAACCTTTTCCTAGCCCTATCAACACCACTAACCCATGTCCCTCAATGCAACATCCACCCATCTCTTTAATCCCTCCAGGGATGGTGACTCAACCACCTCCCTGGGCAATCTGCTCCAATGCTTCACCAAAGCCCCAACCCCCCCCCGTGCCAGCCTGCTCCAATGGCTGACAACCCTCTCAGTAAAGAATATCCAACCTGAAACTCCCCTGGCACATCTTAAGGCCATTTTCCCTCGTCCTGTCACTTGCCACTAGGGAGAACAGACCAACTTCTGCCTTGCTACAACCTCCTTTCGAGTAGCTGTAGAGAGCAGTGAGGTCTCCCCTCAGTCTCCTCTAGGCTAAACAGTCCCAGATCACTCAGCCTTTCCTTCTAAGACTTATGTTCTAAACCCTTTCCCAGCTTGGCAGCCAGCCTCTGTACCCTCTCCAGCACC
>NW_009734881.1:22198-45688 GCF_000703405.1 Apaloderma vittatum | reverse complement strand
CCCCTGCCATCACCCCCCTAGCCGCCCCGGAGGCTCCATTGTGGGGCTCCACTTCCAGCAAACCCTCCTGATGCTATTTGGGGTTTTTTTTGGGGATGCTGTGACGTCAGCGTTGTCAGGGATGAGTAACTGCCTTTAGGTAACAGCCTTGTCCCACCTCCAGACGAGGGTCCTGTGCCAGGCAGCGCGTCTGGGGACCCCGCAGCCCCTCGTTGGGAAGCCCGATGTCCCGGGCACGTCCAAATCCCAACATCCCGGACTCGTCATTCAGAGGCTCAAACCTGGGTGCGATCCCACGTCGGCGGGGTTGGTGTTTCCGCTTTCGGAGTCGGTGGATTCACCTTCTCCCCACTGACTTCACACAGCCCCTCTTTAGAGAAAAAGGAATGTTTGAAGCCGGCGGGGTGCACCCAGGTCTCTGACTGACCAGCTTCTGTGAAAGTGAAAACGCTAGTTTGGTGGGTGCCCGTACAAACAAACCCCACGTGAACCTTTTTTCTGAAGCCGCCTGAAGCTTTTTACACGTCTTCAGCCAGGAAAAGCAGATAAAACTGGTGTGTGACCATACGTAAAACCTGTCCTTTCAGATGTGGCCGTGTCTAGATACGTCCACAAGTGTACTGGCCACTACTGCGTTAATGAGTACTGTAGTACTAATGACTCTTGCCTCACTAGCTTAAATGAATTTCCCCCAGTTTCTTTTGGCAGCATGCAGGCTGTGATAAGAATTTGTCACTTGGAGAGTATGTTTATTTTTAGTTTAGATTAGATTAAGATATCTAAAGGCTAGTTTCATGCTCTTTTTTTGAAGCAGAATGAATTCAGTCAGGTTGTGATTGTTGATATTTGTTTGCAGTGGGGGATGTCTCTCCATAGTTAAAGTACGCCTCTCTCTTACAGATTGGATCACTCAAAAATCACTACCTATTCAGACATAAAAGCCATCCAAGGCGGTCTCGAAGAAGTGCCATTCATATCACTAAAAGACTTTCTGATGATGTGCGAGTGAGTATAACATTTATTCTTTTCCACGCTGTTTATTCTGTTTCCTTGTTTCTAGCTCTGTAATGAGGTTGTGGGCAGGTTTTCCTCATTTTGCAAATCTAATATATTCATCCATCCACACTCATGCTGAATAATACTTTATTATTCTGTCATTAACAGGCGGAATCTGACCCTTTCTTACCCTGTTTTTTGCAAGTGCTTTCCAAATGAAGATTTAAGACATGCAGCATTGCAGAGGCTTGGAACTTCAGATGTCGATGTGCCGCTGATGAAAATATGAGTGAGGAGCCACAGGGCTCAATAAGAAGTAAAAATCCATAGAGGCACTAAGTTTAATTAGGCCATGTCTGTGCAATTACCATGGGAATTAGGCTTGATTTGAAGTGACTGAATATTTTATTTAAAAAAAAAAAAGTAAGGGAAAAGGTGCTGAAGATTCTCTTCTTCTGTGATAACCTGAAACCCCTTTGAAAAGGATGCATCACACTTTCTAGACTTGCCTTGTTGTACGCTGTGAGCCCAGTGCAGTCAGAGAGGAGACACACTGGAGAGCCAGGGATCCCACGGTGAGGCAGACTCCCCGCTTATTTGCCTTTATTTGGGAGAGAAGCATGTCTGTTTGTAAACATGCTGAAAAAATGGGGTGCATGGAAAATTTAAGGAACAGACCAGAATGGTCTTGGCCCTTCTTAAAACCCAATTCCTGGCAAATTTCAGAAATTTGAATTTCAAATCAGCATTACTGCTGCAGTTGTCATAAAAAATAGGAGCAGCCCAAAACATGAAGTAACCTAGTTACTTGTGAAAAGTGAAACTTGTGAAAACCAGCAACTTACCATACAGGGACAAATCACTTGAGAGTTAGTCGTTGCTCATCTTGCAGGGTTTCAGTACAAATGTGGTCTGGGAGGAAATATTCAATATGTAGCTGGAAGAATTAAAGGAGGGCCTGAGACAGGGTATTTGTTTTGCCTGTTCTGTACACTCCCATCTATCTCCTTGCAAACATTAGTTTAACAGTTAAAGTCTTCTAGGTAAAATCATTCTAAACTGGCAGTATTCAAAACCAGAGCTTTGGTGTAAATCAGCGTTCTCGTTTACACCCATACCTATGATCAGATGTTCAATGCCGTCATACTACAACATTTGGGAACAGAGCTTTTGTTGCAGTTCCTCCCTGTTTTGGACTTACTGCATGGAATGTGTCTCTTAGACAGGGAAGCACGACCGTGTCTAATGTACTGAATTCTAATGTCATAAATAGAATGGAAGCAATTGTGTTACACACATTACTGTGAAACATTATTGGAGACTTACATACTTGGATCCAAAAATACAGCGTGAGAGTGGTGCAGGTGATTAGCTAAATTTACTCCAATTTCCCTGTTATTTACCATCTAGCATGCAAATTAACTATGTGAGTGAATGAGATGTAATTATGTCATTATGTAAGTATATAAACACAAAGCAATCATGTAACACTGTGTGGTTATATGTGGACCTTGCTTCCAAAGAGCTACTCTTGTTCTGCAACAGCCTCTTTAAAAAGGCTTAAAACCAGTCTTTTGTTAGTATGATGCCTTCATGAATTTTACGGTATGTTAAGTGTGAAAGATGGGGTAAAACTTGGCTCTAATCTGAATATTTATCTGCTTCTTGTAGATGTCCTAGTGTTTGTTGTAAAACAGATGAAGGCTGTGAATATATTGAAGGGATATAATTATCTGGTTCCCTAACTTCTTCCCATATTAGCACTAGTTTCCAAATCTACTTCCTTGCAAGAGAGCTGAACCAAGATCGTTTTTACTGCTTTGTACATCAGTGACTGGAGATTTGGCACTGGGCCTTCAGTTTTTGTGAAAGATGGATGGCTGGAACCTTACCCAGCTGCTGAGTGACAAACGTTTGGCTTGTTTGTCTGACATATGTGCTTGGCAGTTTCAGCTCATTTCCCTCAGTGCAGTTGTCCACATAGGGAAAAAAAATAACAAGCATGGAAGTTGTCAATTGTTAATTAATGTTGGATGATGAAGAGGCTCAGCTTTGCTGTGGGCAGGGAGGAGAGATAAAGGTAATTGCTCTAACCTGTGCAAAAGTCTGTATGGCTCTGGGTATCAGTGGGGCAATTTAAAATACTTATACTTACATGAGTATATTCATCTTCTGTGACCCACTATGTTTTTTAGGGGTTTTAGCACTATATACATAGCAAAAGGAATAATATTAGAGAGCTTTCAGTAAACATGCCTGATGTGACTACCGTCTTCAAAGGTTTGTGTTCTTGTGGCAAATTTTCATGAAGCCCTCACTAGCAAATCGTATTATAAGCAAATCAGTACAGTTTTTTTATCAGTATGATTTGTGAGTCTCTCTTCCTGTTGTTTTTTATATGGTGATAGATGTGAGGACTGTAAAGCCGTTGGATCACAACCGAGTTAAATAATGGAATCTGCTTAAAGCAAAAGGTTAGATCCAAGGCACCCTCCACTTGAGGCTCGTAGCAGGATCCTGGCAATCCGCTGAACCCAAGTCTGCTTTGCTTGTTTATAAATTGAGTTGAAAAGCACCAACTGGATCTGTGCCAGAGTGACTGTCTAGGTATTAGCAATGAGTACCATTTTATTTCCATTTCCAAAAGGAGCACACAGGGCAAGGGAGAGCTAGGTTTAGTAATGCATTCAAGAGAACTAGGTGGGATACACTTTTAAATGCAGCCTAGTGACTTGCAGACTGCTGTGTCCTAGAATCACAGAATCCTAGAATGTCTTAGGTTGGAAGGGACCTCAGAGATCATCTAACCCAACCCCCTGCCATGGGCAGGGATGCCCTTAACCAGCCCAGGTTGCTCAGGGCCTCGTCCAACCTGGCTTTGGACATCTCCAGGGCGGGGGCAGCCACAGCCTCTCTGGGCAATCTGTTCCACAGTCTTGCCACCCTCGCACTGAAAATGTCTTCCTAGGACCCAATCTAAATCTATTCTTCCATTTAAATCCACAAATGCTGTGCAGCTCACTGTGTCGATGCTTTAGCAAAACATGCCGAAGCATTTTGGCTTTCAGTTACCTTAAGTGGAATTATGCCAGTGATGAAGTTAGTCCAATATTCATAGCTTACTAATGGATCACACTTGAGAACACCACTAGGAAGGAGACTTGAAGGTCCAGCTGGGCTAGGATTAACAGCATCATTATGATTGCTAGACTAAAGCCAGAGATAATCTTTCTCCTTTCCTTTTAACTCCCAGTAGAAACAGATGAGGATTAAAATGTAGCGGGGAGAGAGAAGCAGGCTGTGGTTTTGCTTGTTTCAGTGGCCACCACTGCTTAGATAACCTTCTAATCATAGTGCACATTTGATACAGAAGTCTGCTTTGTGTGGCACTCAGGAGTTCTACTGTTAACTTGTACTTAGTGATTTTCTATGAATTGACTCCACAGTACCATGATTTTGCCAAGCCCTTTTCCTCAAAGTACACTGTACTAACAGTACAAATAATCTTCCCCTCTGCATCAAGCATTTCTCATTTTGGTCTAGGCATCGAAATTTTGCTGTGAGGATCACCCTGATCCTCTAGGTTAAGAATGTCCTAACCCAAAGAGGCTTATTTTCCTATCTGTACAAATAATTGTAGGTGTCGTGGGCAGAGCAGCAATATGAGAAAAAGCGAACTAAGCGTGCCACCGTGAGAGACTTGGCAGAAGATCTTTTCAATGACCCCATGTGGAATCAGCAGTGGTATCTGGTAAGAATTTGTTTCATTGTGGGATTGGGGGTGGTGAATTTCAGGTGTGCTATCAGCTGCATCGTATCAGAGCGATTGCACTGAAGGGCATAAATGAAGAGTCCCTCTCGTTAGCATAGGCTATAAAAATGAGCAATCTCTCTGCATAAGATTTCCAGGCAGCCTTCTGTTTTCTTTGAAGCGTCATTTATACAAAGATGTTGAAAACAGTTCAGACTGCTGCTTAGGATGAGGGTTGATATTAGAAAATGTAACACTTAGAAGTTAACTTTATGATAATTTTTAAATATTTGCTGTTGGCATATAAGTAATTCCTTACCGTGTCTGAAGATGGCCATGTATTTTTAAAACTGGTAGTGCAGAGTGCTTACTCCAGATGAAAACAAAAGCTTATGCATGCATGCAACAAGCACCTTTAGCCTCTTGTATTTAAAGAGAAGAGGGTGTCTATGGCTCACATCTTCAAAACCTCAAGGAAAAGAAGTTTCCTGAGCTATAATTTCTGCCTGCATGTGACAAACCAGAAATATGTTTTGTGTGGTTTCTTTCAAGAGTCTGTAATTCCACTGTGCATCTAGCTGTACCTTCAGTCTAGGCTTCACAGCTTTTGCTCAGAACAGGGATGGGATTAAAGGTGGATATAACAAATTAAGAGGAAAGGTCCAGCACAAACATGGCCCCAGGGCCTAGAAATACCCTTCTCTTCTTCGGTTCAGCTTAGAGACAACAGACCAAAGTCTAGGCTTTGCCCTCTCCTTCCTTTGTTTGAGCTAGGAAAAATAAATTGTAAACACCTAGCGCAAAATATTTCCATGAAGATTCCCGCAGACTTCTTTTCAACATAAATAGTAGTTATCTTTAAGAATGTAACTTTTCTTTGGAGCTGAATATCTGTTTGCTTCTTTGCCCATTTCCAGTAGGAAGCAAGAGATTTCTGAGATGTCTGTGTTGGACAAATAAACACACACAGAGTTAAAAAAAGCGGTTTTGTGAAAAATCAATGTCCTGCTCTCTAGGAGACATAGTTCCTTTTTTCACCTTTCTATGGTTTTTACTTCTTTTCCCTCTAGTGATCACACATGGGAAACAGAAACATGATGCTTATCTTTTTTAGTGGTACACACTGAATTTTTTCTGATTATGTGCATAAATGTGTTCAATATTTTCTTCCAAATTTGTTCCTTGCCTTGTAATAAATAACTTGTTATTGCCTTATTATTATGATTTGATGGCGACATTTTTTAGCTCTATTCAGTGTACTTTCACACATCACCAGAAAAAGCGATGGACTCTAGAGGACAAAACTTGAAACCTCAGATAATTCCCTGAATGACATCAGTCAGAAGAGAAAACATAAAGTAAGAGAGAGGTCATTCCCATAACAAATTTCTTTTTCTAAGCCTTGTCGCTGCTCCCTCCCTAGAGGGGTTCAAGGCCAAGTTGGATGGAGCCTTGAGTGGCCTGATCTAGTTGAGAGGCGTCCCTGCCCATGACAGGGAGGTTGGACTAGATGATCTCTAAGGTCCCTTCCAGCCTAGGCCATTCTATGATTCTATGATTCTATTTTATGCAAATTTCCTCTGAAAACAAAGAAATTAAAAACTTGCGATCAACTAATATAGTAGAACACAAAGAATGAGAAAGAAAATGCTTTTCTTTTTTTTTTTGCATCTTTGTTTTGATGAAGGTTGTAAGCAAGTTTTCTAAATTAGATGTATGAACTCATTTAATATTAGAGAGGAAGAATGACCCACTTAGGAGCTACTCTTCAAAGAACTTGCTGTGGAAGAGAAGGCTATAGATGATTCATGCTTCCAGTTGACTTACCACAGGAACAGTAATGAGGGTAGTAAACAGAAAGTTGTGATTCAGCACAGTTGTTTCTAGCCAAACGATGGCCTTAATTGTTTTATCCATTAATTATTTTGCTCTGCCTAACTTGAACGTCAAAGGAGAAAACACATTTGGAGAGAACGCAGCTCACTGTACTGTGGGCTACTGTCTAGCTTCTCATCAGGTGAAAAGAACAAACACGAGCAGGTCTGATTATTAACTCAGCGTTCCAAGTTTCGTCGATACAGCCCTACCATTCCTGTGTTTTTGCTGCCTACCTCCAATAAATACAAGATACTCTTTGTTTAGAAGTGGTCTTCAGGGATCTTCAAGTAATGGGGTAAATCTTTCTGTGCTACAAGTGTTTGAAGAAGCTGATACTTGTTTTATCATTGCAAAATTTGAGCGAAATACAGAAATTCAGGCTGGGATGGTTGAGAGCACCTTTAAAATGTGATTTTGGAACTGTGTGGTATAAATGGATAAAAATGATGACATATTTTAATCCTTTCTGCCCCCTAGCAAGATACAAGAATAACTCCGTCCCTGCCCAAACTGGATCTCCATGTTATTCCTGTATGGCAAAAAGGGATTACAGGCAAGGGTGTTGTCATCACAGTACTAGATGATGGCTTGGAGTGGAATCACACTGACATCTACGCTAACTATGTGAGTTTGGACATTAGAATGTTATGGAATAAATTAATCAATTGTAAATTTGACATATGGACACTCTTCTCTAGCTTACTGTCTGTTCTGTAAGTCAGATACTCCAGTACAGAGACTGAAATATTTGCCTCAGGCATAATTTGGAACCTGATGTGTGTCACAGGAAGCTGTATGTTACTTAGCGATCATAGTGGAGTGGGTTTTTTTGTTTGTTTGTTTGTTTTTTCAGAGGATTTAGTTCCCAAGCATGCTTCTATACAGCGGTTTAATGCTGAATTATTAAAGCTCTGTGAAAAATTTATAGAATTGTTAATGCCCTTCAAATTCTACCAACATGATAGCTGTCAACGTGAGGCACACCAAATAAATAAATACAGACTCTAGAACCTGTTTTGTAATACATTTTAAATTGTGTTTTCTAGTTGTCTGATGTAATTGTTTTTGGTTTTGTTTTTTTAAAACGTAGGATCCAAAGGCAAGTTACGATTTCAATGACAACGATCATGATCCCTTTCCTAGATATGACCCAACAAATGAAAACAAGTAAGTCGCCTATCACTTATGTGAAAAGAACGAAATAGTATGTTATTAATTTGTGTTAGAACATGCAGAAAATACAACATGCAGAAATATCTATGTGTTTTCCCTATGGTAATTGTTTAGTAAAAGGAAGAGTATGTGTAACAATCCTAGGATGGTTGAGGTTGGTACGGATCTCTGGAGGTCGTCTGGTCGAAGCCCCTGCTCAAGCAAGGAGATCACAGGACCATATCCAGACAGCTTTTGTGCATTTCTGGGGAGGGAAATTCCACCACCTCCCTGGATAACCTGCACCAGTGCTGGCTCATCCTCACAGAGCAAAAGTGTTTCCTGATATTTGAAAGGAACGTACTGTGTTTCAGTTTGCCCAAACATTTTCATGTAGCTTTGGCACAAACACTGGAAACTAAGGAAATTGAATTCCCAGATGGAGAGCTTCATAACTGTAATCTCCCTATAGTGTCCTGGATTTCTTCGTATCTTTGTATATGTCAGGTACTGATACGTTTCTGTAAGCTGAAGGGAACAATCTGTTTCTCAGAGTGTGTCTTTCTAGCATGATACCTCCCTAAGCAGATTTTTATTTCAGTTCTCTGCTTTGCATGGGGAATTTTAAAAAACTATGTTTCCTACTGAGACCTCTGGAAGAGAATGAGTCTGAGTGGAACCTATCAAGAAATTCATCTCTTCAGGTCAGCTTTTGTAGCTGAGGAAACTCTTTTCCAGATCTGGCAGCACTCTTTGGACTGATAGAATAGCTTCCAGCTCAGTGCATGCAATCACAGGTGAAGTCGTGCTTCTGACTTCCTCACATATGGGCATGACACATGGTCAGATATGGGAGGGGGTTACATTCACTCTGGTGACAGTTTTTCTGTCTCTTCTGAGGTGCGTGGAAGCTTTATTTAGACCAGATTTCGTCCTCAAGGTAGTTTCAAAAGGCTTGAACGCAAGACAACCAGCCAGTTCACTCAGTGGACTTGTGTGTCTTGGAAGGAGAGAAGAATTTCCTCTGATGCCCTCTGTAGCACTACCTCTTTGATGCTCTATGGGACATCTTGATGGGCCTGTCAAATCTACATGTGTTCATGGTAGTTCAGGGAGGGGTTTTGTCCATGGGAAAGAGAAGAAAGCTGGTACATAAAAAAAGTCATTAGGATGCCACTAATTAATTAGAATGCTCAATACAGATGCAGTAACAAACCAGTGCACTGGTTCCCTATTATCTATGAGACAGCACAATAGTATCTGCAACATAAACCAGTGTATGAGGTGGAAAAAATAAATCAAAAGATAAATGTCCCATGAATAAGACATTTGAAAAATGACATTTCTACTTTGTTACAGTGTTATTTAAAAGCAAGAAGCCATTATCCTCTTGTTCTGATGACATTATCTTTTAAATCTACCTGTATTACCTCTGATCTTTATTAATAAGTAAATGGAATTCAGCCCAGAAGCATTTGAACACTTCATTGAATAACAATCTGTAGTGTTATTTGAATACAACTATTTTACAATTACACTTCTATAGAGTTTTTCTGTATTGCAGAATAAGAATCACCTATGGCAAAAAAAGAACTGCATAGGAGATATATGATTACAAGAAAAATTTAGCAGAGGTGAGGATGCTTTAAAGACTCACTTTCTGAAACCCTTAATAAATGCAGTCATTAGAAAGAGTATGTAAGTGTGTGATTAAAAAAGACTTGTATTTCTGTCTGAAGAAGTTCAGCACCTTCTTAGCCCCATAATTTTAGGCTGCTTTTGCACTTGAGTAAAATGCTGATAAATAATACGTCTACAGACTTCAATGTGGCTTAGGTTAAGTATTTATCATCTCATCACTATGATCCTTTGATCATTAAGTAGATGAAATAGCTGCTTTGCATTAATTTAAAAAAAGACCTTCACCAAATCAAGAAGGTCAGTGATGATTCTTCCTATACCTTACACAAAGGTGTTACGCGGTGTTGTTTATTCTTGCTATATTTATTCAGGCATGGAACGCGGTGTGCAGGAGAAATTGCCATGCAAGCCAACAACAGAAAGTGTGGTGTTGGAGTAGCCTACAATTCCAAAGTTGGAGGTGAGAAAACAAAAATAATTGGATGTGTGATATGAATGCTAACCAGACAGATCCTGTGAAGTCCTCAGTGTTCTCAGCTGCCGTTAATTTGAAATACGAATGTTTAGTCCTTCTCAGAAAACATCAGTCTTGCAGTAGTATACTACAAAATCCTGTCTGGCCATAGTGCACAGTGTTACATCTAGAGGGCAGCATGTCTTGTGTGTCGACATACATACCCTCTGGAATTTGGTTATCCGTTGATTGTTAGTAATGATAATGGCAATAATAAGACTAAGAGTAAGAATAAGAGGATAAGAGTAGCAACAACCTATATTGTACCCAGACATAAGACTGTATCTTTTAAGGAATGACAAACTCACTTATATTTGATTGTCCTGGAAGGAATTGGCATGGGGAAGGAGAGGGATTGAGGAGAGTGAAAGTAAGAATATAAAAATTCATACTGACCCTTGCTTGCAGCGTATTGTTTCTACCTACACAATTACATATGAAAGGTCATGTCAGTCAAAATATTCAAACTGCTGTGGTTCTTGTTTCAACAGCTTGCTTCTCTACTATCATCATAAGCTAATTTTGAAAATAAGTAGAATCTTGCTTGCCCATCAATCAATATTGCCTTTTTTTCTGAAGTTGTGAGTAAAAGTTTAATCCATCAGAGGTTTATGAAAATAGTCATGATCAAAGCATCACTTCCAAATGGTCATTTAGCTCAGAGGAAGCTACTTGTATAGTCCTAGTTCTGTCATTACTCCCTTTCTTGCTTTTAAACAAAGGGGTGATGAGTGGCGATTGACACCCATAGCTGCTGTTCCCACCATTTCAGTCTTATACTTGTAGATTCACATTTACTCTACTGAGCTGTCATAGATGTCAGCTTTACAGTCTGCCTGTGCCGTAATGCATTATGCTGTCATGCTCTGTTTAAATAAAATATCTCAATCATAAGATGAAGATGCCAAATTTTCAAAGCGAGGCGAAATGGATGAAGCTGCAAAGATGTCTGAACTCCTGCTGTGCCCATATTTTATGGCACTTGCATCTACAGAGAAGATTCTCCCACAGTTATTTGCATATGCACTGTGTTCATTTGCAAATTCAGACTACAGATCTGTGTGGGGTGATTTGTCTAGAAGAAGCAAAATAACAGGAGGAAAAGCAGTTCAGCAATCCAAATAACCCAGAAAGCTGCTTATCCCTGTGCTGTGGGGAAGAAAGAGTGGAAAAGTTGAAAGAAATTGTTAGCTGTTATATATGACCAGCCTGGTTAAGATAGGGATGAAACAAAAATATGTTCAAAGAGCAATGGAAGATAGGAAAAGTCTTCAAATGATTCAGGTAAATTTGAAGTGGCTAAACATTGGAAAGCTTTTTTGATGTTCCAAGCTGTACAGGATTCATTTCTTCACAGGCATTTTTTCTTCTCCTTTTTTTTTTTTTTAAATCCATGAAATGACACATTACACGCTTCTGTCTGACATTAGTTCAGGATGAATTCTTTAAGTGGCTGTTTGCTTGTAGCAATTGCCGTACTGGATAAGCCCAGTGGCCCACAGCCAATGCCTTTTCTCTGACAGTCAGCAGTAGCTGCTTTAGGGAAAAAAACCCTGACATTTGGAATACCTTGTTCTCTAACCTTCAGCATCAGAGGTTGGTTTAACTTTGCCTTGGGGGGTAAACCAAAACACTCCATTCAAAATTTTTTGTTTTCCATGAAAATACTGACTTTAATAAGCCTGAGTGCTCTCACTAGTCACATCAATGCCTGGCCCTATTCTGAAACCATGATGAATCTCTTCAGTGTTTTGTGGCTGTGAATCCCATAGGCTTTTCCGTCCCCTGTGTGAAAAATATTACTCCTTGATGCCAGTTTTCAAAGTGACCCCTTTCAGGGTCCTTTAACATTGACCCCTTGTTCTGTACAGAGCTAGGAAGTGTGTGTGTTTAGATCACCTTTGGAGTAAAGCAGTGTGTGTATCTTTTCATGCACACCCCCAGCCACAGCACTGTGCTACGATATTTCTCTGGTGCTGCCATGGAAATCAAATGATTAAGAAGCTCCATTTTACAAAGGACTGGGCTGAGAGTTCTCGCACAGTGGCGTGTGGCTAAAAATAGCCTTCTACCAGGCAGATACCTGTATGTGTCTAAACTACCTTGCGTTTTGCCTGATTTTGATTTTGTGGGACTGACGATGGGAGCAAGCATGTGCAGGAATAAGGACGCATTTATGCAAGAGAACATAATTGGAATCTGCTTAGGGAAATATCACTGCAGTCATCAAATCCCTGAGTTGACTTAAACAAGCAGGATTTTTAGCGATCACAAAGACAAGACAGCGGCTTTCTCTTGAACTGTTTTCATCAGTGAGTTGTCAGTGTTCTTGTTTTCTTATTGCATTATTTATCTTCAGAGCTGGCTTTCTCTTCTTCTATGGAAAATATCCGCACACGACTCTCCGCATTCCCCGTATCTCGGTGTATGTTGCACGCTCACATCCAGAGCTTGCACACATCTCCACACAGGCAGATCTTTGCTCACAGCGTGCAGGTCTGAGAGAATCTCACAATTCTGAGCCAGTTGAAAAATGAGCATTCAAAATGTTACGAGTTTAAGCCTATCCAGCATAAGTGGTGTTTTTTCTCCCTGAGGCATAGGATAAAACTTGATTCTTTTCCAAGCCTTGTGAGTGATAGAGTAGCAGTGGTTGAGCAGATTAACTCCTTTGTCTGTTTTTGCCACTAATTTGTATGAAATAATAAAGCCCAGCTTTATCTCAGAAGTATTATGAGTCTTAGAGTCCAGCCGTTGGGGAAAAGAATTATGCTTACAGTCCTTTTTTTTTCCTGCTTGACAGTACAAAAAAAGGAAGAAGACAGTGAGCTGCAAGGGTGAGGTGGTTTTTTTTTTCCTTTTTGTTAGATAGAATGACCACATTTTGCTCACCGTTCTTCCGAAAAATCCCTGTTTTGTGGAACGTAGTAGAAAATGAGCACTCATAATTCACCAGCTGCCAGTAACGGTGCAGCTGCTCTAGTACTAACTTGCCAAGTTCAAGAGGACCCAGACGTTTTTATTGCTTGAAAACAGAGACTGAATCCTGACTGCTGTGGCTCATACATTGCTACTGTTGCAGGGGCGGCCGTAGTGAGAATTTTGCCAGACTTCTGCTATTTCTGTCCTCCTTCAGCACTGGACAGTGGAAGCAGTCCTACTGCAGAGCTAAGGATTTGCGAAGCGAGAGATCCAGTGCAGATGAACTGCTGCCTGCCACTGAATTTTAAGTACCACTGAGATCAGACTTGCTCTGAAGAAGATTAGATCATGCAGTTCCTAATAAAATGTTAATTATCTCTAGCATCTCTGGATTGCTCACAGCAGAAAAAACGCAGTAAAAAGGAGATTTACTTTTTTTTGTGGTGAAGATTGAAGAGCTGGTGAAATAGCAGTGTACGGAGAAGCAAAGCCTTAATGACTGTGAGGACAAAACGTCGTAGTCAGAACATTCAGAAGTACATCTTTGAACTACAACTCTTAGAACTGTTAAAAGTAATATTAACAGAACCGATTTAATTTTAGTGACATGTTAGCAGTTTGAGAAGGCTTTGTTACAGGTTTAACAGAGAGGAAGAAAGAGTCCAGAAAGAGCTCAACGATGAAGAAAAGCAGGAACAGTAAGCAAAACATCAGCTTCCTGACTCTCTGTAGAAAGAGAGAAAGCAGTAAGCAACCGAAGTTTTTAGAGTGTTTTTTTAAATGTTTGTAGAGAGCCCTGAGCTCTGCAAATAAAGGTCCTAACACTGGCATGAGCTGACCTTGGTTCTAGTTACCTGTGCAACAGTGGGCTATGGTTGCAATCGTTGTGGATTTAGTTTTGCTGGAAATTTTACAAATAGTTAATGAAGACAAAGAGGAGGGAACAGAAAGTGAATCCAGTCTGCTTCTTTTTTTTTTTTTTTTTTTTCTGCTAAGGTATACGCATGCTGGATGGAATAGTCACCGATGCTATTGAAGCCAGTTCAATCGGTTTCAATCCAGAACACGTGGATATTTACAGTGCAAGCTGGGGCCCTAATGATGATGGTAAAACTGTGGAGGGACCCGGGAGACTGGCACAGAAGGCTTTTGAGTATGGGATAAAACAGGTATGATGCTTAAGAGAAAGGTACAATGAAATGTGGCAGGGAACAGGTTGTTACCAGGGAATAAATGAAAATGGTTTGTGCTCTCTTGGCTCAAACATGTTTGAAAAGGAAGAGGTAGATTTTAATAGTACAGGTCAGAGAAATTACAATCCAGAGAAGGACTTCTAAAAAAACAACACTAGGGCTTTCCAAGTTGATTTTAAGCTGCTGTTCTCCACAGACGATCTTTCCTGTGCCAACCTTACTTGTACTGACTTTGTCTAGCCCTACCCCCACCCTTCACTGCTGTTTGTTTTGCACTGAACAGTAATTGGATTTCTGCACTGTAAGGCTATAAAATTTAATACAAAATTTCAGCTTTGTGAATAGTTTGCTATATGAAATAGTGATGCATTGTAGCACCCTGTGGCTGGGCGTGTATTGTGTTAATTGCATTAGTTTATAAATTGGAGCATGTCAATTAAAATGAAGATAATAAAAATGTGTGATGAGGAGTATTCAAAACAAAGCTTTTACAATTCATTTTTGTATTGTCCTCTTTAGATCTGGTTGGATGATAAGTAGGGTGCAACATGAGAGTTACCAGGATTATATTAATAAACTGCTCTTGCTCTTGCCAGTGAGGTGTAAAGATATCTAAAGAAGGACAGGTACTAATAGAAAGAGGATGACTACATCAGAGATGAGCGAGGAGAGAAATGAAAGCAAGCTTGAAGGACAGAAGCAAAGATAAAGGATTTTGGAAAAATGGCTGTTATTATTAGCAGACAGAAGAAGCTGACAAACATACTCTGAGAGAAGAATGGAGACCGAGAGGAGTGGCTTGGTGATAAACAGAGATCCAAGTCCATAGGTAGGCAGCAAGAGAAGAGTGACAGTTATAGGCAATTATTAACGAACCAATGTTCAGTGGTCTTACTCTAAAGAAGCAGGTTCTTTGGTGAAGAGTGTATCTGTTTTTACAACTTGTCTTATTTCTCAAGGGGGTAAAATTTAGCTATTAATTTGTCAAGCTTCATTTTACAAGAATCTGGTGGTCTCCACTCTGCTTAAAGTCAGGCAGAGATGGAGTTGCCAACAACTTTTATCCCTGGTGCCTTCATTGCTGGCCTGGTAAACCACTTAAGCTTAGCTTAGCCTTAAATGCTTGGCCTTAAGCATCTGAGGGGCATTAGTAACATTGCAAGTCAAAACAGGTGTCAAAGGAAGATACTATCTTATTTTCTGTAGTTGAGGTGGCTTATCCTTTGCATTTTAACAGTTGTATCACAAGGAGTACACCTTATTTTTCTTTATTTTTAGTGGTTTTTTAAATACTGCAAGTGTCTGCACATTTGCATGAATAACCTCAAACCTTGTCTTAGTGGGATGACAAAAATCTGTATTTCAACTGCTCTTTCCAGTGAATGTCCATATATTAATAATGAACAACATATGAACTTTTTCCTCTGTGCACAAAACAGATTTTTCTGCCTCTAAAGGACTAGCATGTTTTAGGATTAGACAGGGTGATATGGGTTTTCTCTGTGATTTTTTGCATGCTGTCAGCTGCTGGCATCAGTTGGTGGCTGCTGCTACCGCATTACATGCTGGAGACCAGAGCAGGGGATGAACATGGTTATGTCTGTGGTGCTGGCCCACAGAAGTGTGAGAGGAAGGTTTTTCAGTCAGATGTGCTTGCTGGCTCACTGTGTGTCAGCAAGCTAATGCCAGCCATGGAACAAAGCGGTGTAAAAGTTGTACCGTGTACGTCCTTCCTACTGCTTATGTCTGTGATTACAGGAAAGGCCAGTGAAATAACCCCTGATAAACATGCCATTTCTTTAAAATTATGTGCAGGACCAAAGCATGAGCATGTAGGAAAACTTACCTAGACCAGTCAAACTAAGAGATGTACTGTAGAGTGTGAAGTAGAATACTTCAGTAGAATACTTCAGTTAGCTGGTTCCTTCTGCCTCTGTCTTCTACAGTCCTTTTCTACCTGAAAATATTTACTATATTAGGCTTTTTTTAGGGGGGAGGAGTTGTTAGGAATCCATTACAGAGACTGAAATATCTTTGATAACCACTCATTTCTGTTTTCTCTAGGGCCGAAATGGGAAAGGCTCCATTTTTGTTTGGGCTTCTGGGAATGGAGGCCGTCAGGGTGACAACTGTGACTGTGACGGTTACACCGATAGTATCTACACTATCTCCATTAGCAGTGCTTCTCAGCAAGGCCTTTCTCCCTGGTATGCAGAGAAGTGCTCTTCAACTCTGGCCACAGCATACAGCAGTGGGGATTATACTGACCAAAGAATTGTAGGTTGTTTTTACCGGATTCAGAAAAAACATCAAAATGTGTTATGTGTGCAAATAATGAATGAGAGCTCTTGAATGCTTGCTTTCAAGTGCCTGCTTTATGTTATGTGTTACATGCTTAGTGCTTTTGCCTTGAAGCAGCGAGGGATTTCTAATCCAGAAAGTGATTGTATTCCTGGAACCTCTTCTACTGTAAAGCAATGGCTAAACAAAATCATTGTGTCAGTGCAATTAAATCAGCATGCTCAATTTGTCTTCTGTTTGTGTATGAGAGAGGTCTCTGCATGAGATTTGATTTGGTCAATTCTTCAAAAAGGGCAGATGAAGAGAGGTTTAGAGTAGAAGGAAAAAGAACCTGTGAAGTTAGTTGTACTGTATGAGTCAGTAGCTCTGGTAAACCTTGCCAGTAGCTTTTGTAAGATTGTCAGCCCCCGAGTTCCCACTTATGACAGCAACAATGGTGCTTCCAAACCTGTAAAAGGTGCTCAACAAGCAGGCATATCAGTCTGTGTGCCTTCATTAGCTGTGCAAGAAATAACCTCTACTGAAGAAAATTGCTGTGATAAAATAATGTCAAAGTACCTGTAATTTCTGTTCAGCCATGATGGATGCTAATTTTACAATAAACTACACTGATGGGGATTAAAATAATATCATTACAAGTGAGCCAAGAGTTCAGTCCTTCCTAAGTGGCTTCTCTTCATAGCCAGGATGAGTTTGGTATTTAATTTCCAAATAAAGCACGTTTCATTGCAAATTATAGTTCTCCTGCCGAAGAGGGAGCAGAACACGAACACTAATCCTATGAGTAATTTTCTAGCAAGCAGTAATTTTAAATGTTCTAGGCCCAACACAATGATCTGTTTTTGTGATTCACCAGTAAGCCTGAAACACTTTTTGTGAAACCTTAGAATAAAATAAGATATTCGGTGTGGGAGTATTTTGTTCCAACACAAAGCTTTTTGATACAAAAATTATAGTTGAAGTGCAAAGTGTGGATTGAAATATGAATGGATTTAAACATCCATCACTTTTTCTGCTGGTGAGGAATGTATTAATACACACCAAGTAAAGGATACATGATTATGTTTGTGAGCGTGGATATGACTATATTTACAACTGTTTATTCATGCAGTCTTGTTTTTTGGGGTGGTTTTCTGTCAGACGAGTGCTGATCTTCACAATGAATGTACAGAGACTCACACTGGGACCTCTGCATCTGCATGCAGGAATTTTCGCTCTAGCTTTGGAAGCAAAGTAAGATGTCAAACAATTACCTTTGAAACTCCTCTCTCTCAGCTACCCCACCATCTTCGCCTAAATGTTGTCTCTTTGAAATGGCACCATCTCATCGTGCAGCTCCGCTTTTTGTTAGTCAGACTTGCTCAGCCTGGTGACAAAACTAAGCAGCTACTTGCCTCGACACCTTCCTAGGAAAGCACAGCCAGTGTAGGTAAAACATGATGTTGGAGGAATTGTAGTCTGTTTTGTGCACTGACAGCAATTGTTTACAGAGTTCTGGACAACTGCACTTACAAGCAGTGAGGCTGTATGTGTGTCAGGAGAATGCAGTTTGAAGAGAATAGGTTGCGGGAGTTTGGATTAAGTCTTTAGTTAACTTACAGAACATTTTCTGCCAATGATGAGGCATAAAAAAAGAAGGTATCTGAGCTTGACTGTCTGAACAGTCAGGGAGCAGGAGAGTTCAGACCTTGTAGGGCTGGCAGTCAGTGTATGACTCAGGGTAAGAAAGAACAGGACAGGACAATGGCTCTTTCATGGGAAACACTTCAGACATTAGGGTGTAGGCTTAGTACTTGAATAGTGTAGGTTCAGCTTTGTTTTCTACTGCATATTCATTTGATAGCATAAACCAAGGTACTTAGGGCCTCGTTTTAAAGGATAGAGCTAGTTACAGATGCAGTCAGATGCCTAGTGATTTTTCAAAGTCCAGGTCCCATAAAGACAGGTGGGAAATACTAGTTTTGCTGTTTAACTTAAGCGCTGAATATTTTTTAAGAATTAGCCTCTAATCTTGCTAGAGGCTCATTCTCATTTACACAGAAATCTTGTCTGCCTGGAGAAGTATTGTGAGGGTGTGCATGCAACACACTGTATTTTAAAACAATGGGATACCATATACATTCAAAGCATGTTTTGTTGCAGACTAATTATTGGGAGAAAAATGATAGATGGCGCTGAAACAATTAATCAGGAACTTTTTGTCAACAGCCCAGATCTAACATGGAGAGAAATGCAGCACTTAGTAGTGTGGACGTCAGAATACGATCCCCTGGCTGCAAACCCAGGATGGAAAAAGAATGGAGCAGGACTGATGGTCAACAGCCGATTTGGATTTGGACTACTCAATGCCAATGCGTTGGTAGATTTAGCTGATCCCAAAAGATGGAAAGGTGTACCAGAAAAGAGGGAGTGTATTGTCAAAGACAAAAGCTTTGAACCAAGGTAAGAATTTGCAGTAGCAGCAACTAAGCTTCTATCTATCTCAGCAAAGCCTGAAGGGTAGCATTCTGCATGGATTGCTGTGAACCAGACTGAGAGATATCTTTTGATTCATTTTGTTTTGCCTTACTGGATTCCTCAGGGGCAGGCAAGGAGCGATTGTTTGTTTGGTTTGTCTTTAGCGAAAGACTGGTGGAAATTACTAGCATGAAATCTTAACAAGAAGATTATTATGTCTGCTTGTGCAGCATTTGGATGGGTGATACTGTGAGACTGAACCTGATCAGAGAAGAGAGGGATGTTTAGGCTGCTTTCAGAAGATGAGTAAAATCCCAGGGATTATTTTTCTAAAATCTGTAGCCGAGCTTGGCAGCTCTTATTCTGTGACAGGCATAGTATATATTGAAATCAAGGTGATGTACTGAGCTTTAATCACAGCCATAACACTTCTCTTATGAAACACAAGTGCCTCAAAGGCCCACTGAAAAGACTTAGCAGCCACATTCACAAGTGCTTCCAGCATAGTGAGGGTAAACAGAGCTCAACATACATATAAATTATAATTTGTTGGTAAGCTGGCTAACCAGTAAGGATATTTTTGTCTCCGCTCTTTACACGTGTGTCTAGAAAAAATACAGCTATTTCAAAGATTGAAATTATACTGTGTGAGTTCAGCAAAAACCTGTCTGGAGTGCCGTTTCGGAGTGCCACTGCTTGGTAACCTTATTATTTATGCTCATTTACTATCAGTTTGCTTTTTTGAGCTTTCTCCTTTCCACAGTGCGTTAAGCCAGTACTAATGTATGTAATACTTGCTCTTTATGTATTTTTATTGCAGTCCTCTATGTTACATTAGAAAGAAAAATCTCACAATTCTGAGTTTAGAATTAGTTATTCTCATTAGAAGTAATGAAATATGCAGAGAAAACTATACACAGTAGCTCTCTGTACGGAGAATGTACAGAAGATGTTGCCATTTTTCCCTTGAGATGGCATTCAGTACAAAGGCTTCAGATGTCTGTTCCTGCTGTAATATTTTAACTCCATGATAAGTCTGATACAGTTGTGTGATGGCACTGCCTGTGAAGACTGTTTTTTTGTAGTCTCTGTGGGACAATGAAGTGTTGACAGAAACCCTTAATTATCAAACCTACTTGCTTCCAGGGTGTGTTGTAGAAGTCTGTCTTATGCAATGCTTGTCACCTGGTCCACTTCAGTACTTGGTGTGTCCAGAACTTCCAATAGTTTTGACTGAAGCATTCCAAAAAATAATTAATGTGGAATTTTTCCTTACTTCTTCCTTTCTTGTCATTCTGAAATGAGTGGCAAGTGTGCCATTTGCACTTCACATAATGATCCAGAATCAAATATTTCTGTGACTGATGAAAGAACTTCTGTAATTTTGCCAGATTATTAAGAGCAAACGAGGAGGTCATCATTGAAATTCCTACACAAGCCTGCGAGGGTCAAGAAAACTCCATTGCATCTCTGGAGCACGTGCAGCTTGAGGCAACGATTGAGTATTCCCGTAGGGGTGATCTTCATGTCACTCTGGTGTCTCCATCAGGTACAGGAGGCAAAGGCATGCTTTGTCTTGCTGTAATGTGTAGTATTTATTTCACTAAAACCCACATCTGTATTCCTCAGTGGTTTAAAAAGAGAGAGATATATCACTACACAAATCCAGTCACCTCCAACAAGGTGAGCATGGGGACAAAACATCCTGCGAACTGCAGAAATGGTTCTCTGAAAACCCTTTGCAGGCTTCATGTGTTCTGGGTTGTTTTTGGGAGAAGAGGCTTGAAAATTGTGCTTCAGGAAATGAAGGCACCGTTTCTAGTATATTTCGTTCTGACAGCAGGACTTGTAAAAACTGAGAGTTCCAGGCAGATGACAAATTATTGCTTATCAGCATTACTGTGATTTGGCAAACTAATATAAAATGAAGAAATCTGACTCCCTGTATTTCGTGTGACTGTGTTTTCCCCACTGGTGTATTTAAAAACATGGTGTCTCTGTTAAGCATCTTAGTGCACCTGTACTAAACATGGCAGGTATCTTGACAATGCCCTAAAGTAACAGCATAAGGAGAAAAGAAAGGAGAGTGGGTATAGCAACTTTGTAGAGAGTAAAAGCTCTTAAATCAACTGGTGCTGTTAGAAAAAAAACAACAAGGTTTCAGGTATGAATTTAAACATCAAGCTGATCTAATTTGTTGATATTAAAGGCTAATCTAGTAATTCACAGATAATAGGCCGCTAGAGCGTTGTTCATATTGTTATTGTGGAACCTCATGGGATAGCAGGGTTGAGATACGTTACATGCCATATATTTTCAAACTCTACCTTGTCTGAGATTGTTGTTAAACCTAACAGATTCTGAGAGCAGTGTTGCTGTGAGGTGTTTTAGTCTTGACTTTTGGTATTTTCAAACTTAATTCCATCTTACATAGGCTTTAGTTTGAGTGGGCTTGTCTCTAGGTGCCTGCTGGAGATGACAGCAACAGCACCTCTCATTCTGCTTTTGTGGAGCTATTTCTCTCCTAAGACACTGTTCTGCTTCTAATATGTAGGAAGCATGGCTTTACCTTAGAAAAACATCCATATTTGAAAGACTGGTGGAAGAAAGATGTTACTTATCCTCATATGGATTTCTGTGGGGTAATGAACTGAGGTATCTGTAGCCAAGTGCTGCGGACTCCCTTACAGTGTAGTATCACCTTCATAGTTGAACTGTTGTTCCCTTTGTTCTTGCTGTTTTTCCACCTCTATGCAAAACAGTGCTACTAAGTGTGTGTCATTCCTTTTCTGTATTTATGGTGTTGCCTTTAAATGCATTTATAGTTTGTGATCAGGCTCCCTGGGGTTTCTATGCTCCTTACTATGTAAATAAAGCTCCTGCGCTCTGTCCTTTCCTGCCGGGCAGCGGAATTTCTGCTGCTGCAGTAATACTTTGTGAACTGCAGCATTTTGTAATAACAATAACAATGCAAATGCTTTTCAGTCTGTTGGAGTTCCAGGCCCTAAAAATTTACATCCACTCACTGAAATAAAATTAAATATGATGATGAATTCAGAATAAGGCTTTGGTTTCACAGTACTGTGTGAGCTGGTTTGCCTTCAAAAATTCTGTCTCTGAGGTTTCCAGAAGTTTTCATCAGTGGAAAAGACTGATTGTGTCTGACCCTAGCTTCTTACGCTTCTGTGTGTGCATCCACTGCTTTTTTGCACTAGAGATTGAATGCTAAGCAAGATGCACCTTTTAAAGGCACAACCCAATTTGATAGTTTTTATGCTCTTAAATACTGCTGTGAAAATAACTAAAGGAACCATTGACCAGAAATAGCGTGTTTCTCGTTCTACAAGCCACTGTTAATTAGTGGGTTTCCAGGATCCCTGCATACTGGACAGTGTGCATGCTGAGCAATGTGAAAAGTAAAAGTGGCCGTGTTTGAACAGTCACTGCTGTTCCTTTTGCACTGACACAGGGACCAGCACAGTCTTACTGGGTGAGAGAGAGAGAGATAAATCTCCCAACGGCTTTAAGAACTGGGACTTCATGTCTGTCCACACATGGGGAGAGGATCCAGCAGGCACCTGGGTTTTGAGAATTACCGATGTGGTAAGTATGACCGTATGTTAACTAAGTATCCTTGGACGCTAACACAGATAAAATGATCACTAACCACTACCAAGCATGCTGAGTAGTGACTCTTCTCATTAAGCAAGGTACAACAAGAGTTTATTTGAACTATGTATCCATTGAGATTAAAGATTAACCAAAAAAAAAAATGGGGTCAGATTTTCTTGTTCTTCGCATAAATCCAAAGCACCACCCTCATTTCGCTGACATGTACCTGTCAAAGAAGTTTCATGCCCATGTTTTTCATTCATTATGTCACTGAAAGAAATCACTTAATATAATTCTCTGTGATTCGCGGAGTGAAATATATAACCAAATTAACATATGATTAAGTGCAAATTAGGCCTTTCTGCAGAAAAGAACACAGGATAGATCTAGTCTCCTCTCAGAGCATGTGTATAATTTTCGTTAACTTAAAACCATTTGAATTAATGAGTTTCCGGTAACCTCAGAGAGCTATTGTGGTGTATACCTTCCGTTAACTTCTTTCTTAGAGTAATTACTACTGAACAACATCTAAGGATTAAAGGCAAGAAGTCTGCAGATATGAAATAAATAAGTTTACTAAAACCACCTGGGGATATGGATTACGACAGCGAGACACCAGGCTAAAGCTGCTTGATAGGGAACTGAAAATTCATTCTCGTCAAAGAGAGAGTAATCAAGCTCACTCATCTCTGGAGAATTTCATTGAAGTTGTCTGTTAATAAGCTTGTCATTAAGGGTCAGATCCTGACAGAAACTGAATGCTTGCTATCAGACACTGAGCCTCCAGCCCCTGTTGGCCTCAAAGTATAAACAGGAGGATAATGCCAAGTACTAAGCAAATGGACAAAGCAGCAGAAGTAAATATTATTATCAACAGTGTAGTGTTAATACTGCAGGCTTACAGATAACCTCATGGTTACAGATATCCTCCTCTTTGTAATTAATATAATGCGTTTTTTGGAACGAGGTTGCAGGGCACCATTTTGTTTGTAATTATCATTAATTTTCTATTTTCAAGTAAGAGGTTCCTGAAACATACAGTAAACCAAGCTTTTTTTCCTCAAGAGGCAATA
>NW_009734881.1:10142-22167 GCF_000703405.1 Apaloderma vittatum | reverse complement strand
TTCCTCAGCTCATAGGGTTTTGTGATTCCTGAAATAAGTTTTCATATTACTGACCTTAGCTGAAATCACAGATTGCTGTAGAGGGTTACTCATAATTTTGTTGCCATGTAAGTTGTGTGTCTAAATTTTGGTAGAGTCCCATTAGAAAAAAAGAGCTTTGGCATGTATTTTAAGTCACTAAATGACTGAGAAAAAAAGCCGTGATAAAATAAAGTTCTAGTGTTCTCTGTACTTGTATCTTCCATTTTCTACGATATAAATATTGCCACCAAAACTAATGGTCAAAGCATTTGCTGGTCACTTCAACGTGCTGTGTTTCGGATTGTACACCACTGCACAGTATTATTTGAAATTACTATTTTGGCAGTAACTTTAGTGAGGAGATTGCCAAGGAATTGGCTAACAAATACTAAGAGCACAAAATACTGCTTTCATAATTTTTAGCATTCTGTGGTATGCCAAAATTCCTTTGATATTTACATAATTAATTAATAATTATGTTGCATCAGTCACTGTGTTAAGTCCCACTATCTTGTCTATAATACATGTCTTTTGGTGCTTGTAAGTTGTCTAAATTTATAATCTGTTTTACTCACTTCTGTTAGTTCACAGTCAATTGTCCTGTTTCCTCCTCTTATGTCCTGATGCCATGTTTATCTTTTAGTCCAGGAGAATACAAAATGAAGGAAGGATTGTAAATTGGAAATTGATTTTGCATGGCACTGCTACCCAGCCTGAACATATGAAGCAGCCACGTGAATACACATCCTACAATGCTGTGCAAAATGACAGAAGGGGAGTGGAGAAGATGACAGACTTTGTAGAGGTAGTGTTTTGTCAATTTTCTTCTTATGTATTTTTCAGTTTATAAGAAAATTGTATTTTTTCCTACCAAGAGGACACATACTCATTCGGTATTCATTTCTTCTAGCCCCTGCCCCCTTCCAAAGTGCGTATTGTCAACAACTGATATGTTTTTTTAGTTTCCATATGCCAACATCGAAGGGTTTTAGGCTGGTAAGAGGATACAACTACTGGAGCAGTGAACTCAGTAACTAGTGCAGTTGAATGGTACGAGCAGGGAAGTATAGACCTCTGATAGACACACTAAATTGGTGTAATTCTAGTGAGAGCAAGTGTCACATCCAAAAGGAGCTCTGCCTGCTGGAGTATTTCCAGGGAGTTTGGAAGGAAGTTGGTAACAAAAGACATGACAAGAGTCAGGGACTCACTGATTCAGAAGGTTTGGTTAAGTGGGTCTGTGGCTGCTAGCTCCTTTGTTATCCCTTCTTTATTTTTTGGGTAGAATGCTTTAAACATGTTCCAGGCTTCGGAGAGTGACAGTGGGTTTCTGGGCACACAGGATGGTAGGTTTTGTATGTTTCCACAGTGCTTGATCGTGTTGACTTCTTCAGAATATTTTATTACTCACATCACATCAGTTTGTCTCCCCATTAAGCAATTAATGCGTCCAAAAATATAAAGAGATTAACCTTCCTGAGCCAGGTGATGAAGAAGAAGGTTGATTGAGACAGATGGTCTTTAAATATATTAGATGACTGTCCACAGGTACGGCAGCCATGTGCAAGAAAATCAATTGGAAGAGCAGGAGGTATTGTGGGAGAAGATGAAAAGAGATGAAGATAAAGTGAGTGTTCCGTTAGAAAGACAATCCTAGTGTAAATGAGGAAGCTTGTGCAGCCACAGGGTACCATGTCAGTACGGGGGGCAGACACAGATGAAATGAGATCATGCCTGTCACTGACTTCTCTGCACATCTGTACCTGGCATTAGTTTTCCAAGGTTTCCAAGATACATGTCATGGCTACCCGTTAGCCATACTTTACTGTCTTCTCTAAGGTGAGAGCACTGACAGAGAAGGTTGTGTGAAAGCACTGATTCAGTCTTTTTCACAAGGGTATGTGCCGCAATCAAAGCTGCCATCGCCACTGTGTGTACTGCCTCCACTGAGACTGCTGAGGAGCTGTCTCCCATAGTACGACCAGAAGTATCCTTATATTGAGACAAATCCTGCTATAAAATGGCGTGTTGTGTCCTGCTGGTGTGGAGTCTGAGTTTAAAACTTCCTGCATTGGACAGGGGGTTGTATTTTTGGTATTTTATACAATATAGTTCTTTTGATAGGCTGTTTTTGTGTGTAATGGTCTAGGTTTTTTTCTAGGGGCTAAGTGGCTCCTGAATGAAAAAGCAGCATCTATATACACATAGATGGAAATCGCTAATGAGAGCAAATCTTAATCCAGTCAGTTTTTCATTGACTCCTAACCCTTTTTATTGCTAATCTGTATTCTAGGACCATACCACGCAGGAGAACCTGAGTGAAAAACCCAAAGTCACTGAAGATACCAGCAGTAGCAGTGACAAAGCAGAAGATAAAATCCCGTCAGAGGCTATGCTGCATTTACTGCAAAGCGCTTTTAGCAGGCAGATGGCTCCGAAGCGGCTGCCAAAGAAGACTGCAAGTGAGAAGTTAAACATTCCATATGAACACTTCTACCGAGCCCTTGAAAAATTAAACAAGCCCTCCCAGTTGAGAGACTCAGAAGAAAGTCTGTACAGTGACTATGTTGATCTTTTTTACAATGCCAAACCATACAAGCATAGAGATGATAGACTGCTGCAAGCCTTGGTTGATATTATAAATGAAGGCAACTAAACTATAGAGTGTGGCACTGAGTTGGAAATGTTCATTCTCCCCACCCCACCTGTAGTTTCTTTTCAGAAGTCTGTTGTATGCTCTAGTTGTGTGATTGCTGCTTTGATTGCTTCATATTTAATACAAATATCAGGGAAGGGGAAAAAATGGGTTGGGAGGATAAGGCAGTCAACTGATGCTCTTTAGTAATAGCTTTGTTCAGAGCCTTTCTTCGTTGTCACCAGAGTAGATTTGCCCCCTCAGGCATGAAATGCAATACTGTTCCCCTGTAAAACCCAATGCTCTATTTTAAACAATTTTCATGTAACTTACTGTTCCACGCTATTCACTAAGCAAGCAGTAGGATTCAAACCAAGCAGTTCTGAACCGAACTGTCAAACCTATGGAGAGGTGCTGGCATCCCTGGATTTGTAATGAATAATCCAGTCTTTCTTACACTTGGCATTCATTCTAGATTTAACACTTGCAGCCAGTACTGCTTCCATCATAGGTATTTTTGTTCCTTCTCCAAACGGGGATGCTCCCTCACCCTTCTGTTCTCTCATAAAGGAGCAGCTGGGAGGATGGGGCTGGATTGGAGCATCAGTGAACACTGATAGGGTTATTCACGGTTTAGACTGCAGGTGGACATACAGTGACACAAATGAGGCCTCCCGGACCGTGGGGTGGCATTCTTGCCACCTAACTTTAACAAAGTAAAGTGCCTGAATTATGAACCTACTCTTTCTAGGCTGTATGTCCTTAGTGAAGACATAAATGGCTCTGCAGAGTGCTTGGGTAGTCTCTGCAGTGGCTCGACATTGCCTGATGGGGTACCGATTGATGCGTATCAACCACACAAGCTTTGGAGACCAGCCTTCTGCCTATGGAGCCTCACATTTTCTGTAGTTAAGTGATATAAATGTCTTCTGAGATGCCTGTGCTTGCAGTAGTCAGGATCACTTTGTCCTTTCTTTGAACTGCGGTCAAAGTGGAACAGAAAGGGTAACACCACTGGCAAAGTCCACTTAAAGACTGAATCTTGGCATGTCTGTGGTAGATTGTCACTTTTCCCAAATATCTAGTGAGTTAAGGCAAAACAAATGGGGAGAGGTGTGAGATTAAATAATACCCGGAGAAGGGACTAAGATATGGAGGGCAGGAGTACATGGAATGTGGAGGAAGGAGAGGGTGGAAGAGGAGGAAAGGCAGGCGGCTGACAGAAAGCAGCAGGGGCGAGCAGCAACTTAACATTAGCAGTATACTAGACAAAGGGTTTTCCACACATTGTTAAAGTTAGTGAAGATTGACATATTGTTTTGCTTTCTGTTATTTAAAAAAAATAAAATAAAAATACTCAGAAATTGAAGGGGATATACAACAAGGGAATGAAGATTCCCAGGGGATATTTATCTCATTGCAGTGCTGAAGATAATGCAAACATGTGCTGACTGGTTTTTATTTTTCTTTCTCTCTTGTCTACTATTGAAATGTGTTTTCCAGACACTCTAGAAATATTTGATTCTTCTTAAATGTCTATCCTTTAAAACTATACAAGTGTCCCTAAGACAGGAATTTAGTATTTTCCTCATAATTCATCAATCCAGACAGAGATTTTTCAAACTTCACCCAAAATTCTCTAATCTAAAGGTAAATCTGTTTACTCTAACAGTGCTTTAGTCTTCTTTGATGGAAGAAGGGACTGCTCTAAAGACAACGTTGAAAATTCTTATCAAACTTAAGATTTAAAAATCTCTGCTTATTTGTTCTTTGTGATGGTTCCATGCCTATCTTGGGCTTAGTCTGCTTCTTTGCCAGCTTTAAATAGATTAAGCTTAGTTTATTGGAAGAATTCTACCATATTTTTGGCCCATTCCTCAGTGATAACAACTCCACCATTGAATGTCTTGTGTACTGAGTTGTCCCCTCTCTGCTAAGAATTTTGCTTGGAATGAGACATGATTAAAAAAAATACCCCTAAGTAGTCCAAACTAGAAACCTTTCTTGTGCAGTCCTTTCAACAGAAAAAACCTTCTGGCAATACGTAACTCCTGAACAAGCAGAACGTAAAATTGCTGCTGTTGCAGAACGAGAGCAGTAACTTATTTCCACTGTTATTTAATTTTCAGAACTGGGAGTTAATCTCCACGATAAATGTTCCTATCTGGTGGGGCAGGACTGCTTTTAGTCGTATGCAGTGAAGCTCAGAGGCTGTTTCCCCTCAGATAACAGTGATTTTAGCCAGTTCTCATTCAGGTATGTCCCAGTGAGGAAAGTACTAGCAACACTTAATCAACTTTTGAAAGAAATTTTCAGATTAAATGGATGGAAAATGTAGGACCTTCCTTTATTTTAAGATCAGTTCCCATGTTGTAGCCAAAGTTCCATCAGATGACAAGTTTAAAATCTCTCTTTTGAATGTTTCCAACCCAGAGTAGATTGTACGGGCGTAAATTATTTTTATTGTTAGTCTTTCCTTGGTGCCTGTGTGGGTTTTGTGAAAAATGTTAAAAGAAAAAAATGTTTTCTCTCAGAATTTTAAATTATATTTTCGTTACAGGTATTTATAATATAGCAAAGATTTTATTGAACAGACAGAATTTTAAAAGGCATAATAAATTATATTGAAGAACCAGATTTTTCTTGGGAAAGAGACAATTTCATCCAATAAAGGTATTTTTTAAAAGGCATGTTCCAACAGCAACCGCAACATGTATGTGATGTGATGTTAAAATTTGTCTACTAGTAGCATAATACAGTGTGTTAGCAGAGCTCAGTGTGTGGTCTTAACATTTGTGAAGAAAACAGTGAGATAAAGTCAAGCTGTTCACTTAAAAAAACCGGGGAATATAGTTCAGAATTAAAAAATAACGGCTTGAGGAAATAACCAGGGACTGGTTGGGGAAAATGGGTAGTTGGTTGAAAATGAAGATTTGTGGAGCATTTCTTCACCAGGAATGCAGCAGCACTTGCTTTTCACAACTGCTGCCGAAATAAGATTTGCTGTGGATGTCGTGACAGCAGCACTGTCTGCGGATCAGACCTGGTGGCTCTGAATTACAAAATTCTGCCTGTTTCACAGGCGGGTGCGTGCATTGGAATTGCCTGTCGCATGAAAGGTCTGTGGCCATGAGAGGCACTTACCCCAGCTAAGCACTTGCCTGTTTCAGAGCCCCGTTAAGGACTTCCACTGAGACAATTTGCAGGATAACAAAGAATAGGTGATTTATTGAAGTGACAGATACAAGATTTGGAGTTGCTGTTGATAAATTCAGTCTCTGCCATAGTGCTAATATATGATAGCAACGCCAGCAAAATGCTACCCCGGGGTATTTCTCACCAGAAGGTGGAAGCGCAGTTCTTACGGAGAAAGCGTCCCTGTCCTGGGTGAAGGAGGAGGAGCGCAGCCCCTCGACTGCCTCTGCTGAGTTTGTTCTCTCCCTCCATCCACACACTCCATCCGTGCTCCTTGTGTGCTAACCTACCCCCATGCCGGGGTGGCATTCCGCATGATTTGAGTGCAGAGTGGGTGACAAGGGTCATATTGGGATGTTAAGGCAAAAATCTCCACTCTGGGCACTGTGGCCTTTGGAATTTTGTTCTGAAGCAGCTTCTCTCTTTGCAGGATGATGGTCACATCATTAGTCTCTGCTAGTCTCTTGTTCTTTAGCCAAAGCAGCGCTGTCCTGGCACCACCAGACTCCCTCCCTCAGCTGGTTCTCACTGTGCAGTTCTTGTTGATCTCCATCCTCAGTGTCTGCACAACAGATAAGCGAACACCTGCGTTCAGCAAGTCATTGGGCTAAAATATCACAGCACCACAATGAAATAATGCAGCAGGGTAGGTCAAGGGGACAAATGAAATACGCAGGTCTGGAGCAGCAGCAGTTAAAATGTTGTTTCTTGTGTCTCACCCCCAACCAGATTTCAAGCAGGTAGAGAAACATGCCCTTATATACCCTTACCTGCTGGAAATAGGTGTGGAGGGAAGCTTTTTGGGGGTAGCTGTTTGCTTTTCTGTGCTCTGTGTGGACCACGCAGCCACACGTCAAGTTTGAGCGCACACTCCTGAGATGAACGACTCTGCTACCAAAGCGCTAGCTTCTTGAGCGCTTAGATTTAGTTTGCTTCTCAGCTAACTACTGCTCAATTAACAAAACGCGCTTCGTCAAATACTGTGAGGATAATTGAAATGAGTTTTTTGTGCTTTCAGTAAGCTACATTTCCATAGCAGAAGTACTTTTAGGAAATGTGCATAGAAAATACATTTCTGAAACAGCACAAGCAAAAAAATCTCAAGTTTACATTCAAGCAATATTAACGAATTTCCACAGTCAACAGTGGATTTTCTCTCAAGAAGGCTTGCTTTTTAAATGCCAGGCTGCACTTGAACTTTCCAGATTTACGTGGTTTGGGATACCCAAGAAATGTTTCTGGTCAGTCGTATCTTGTAGCTTCAAACTCTGATATTTAGTTTTCAAAAGAAGTGTCTTCTTCCTCTCCCAAGCACCACTTAGATCTGAAAACAATTGTGAGCATTTTCAGTAAAATGAAAATCATTTTAAGAGAGAAAAAAGGTCTTTAAGAAATACTGGAATTATCTTAGTGTCAGAAATGAGGAGTGGGGTTAGTCTGTTGAAGAAAGGAGCAGAGTCACGGGAAGGGAGAACATCTGAAGGTGACTTAGGAGCTCTTGGGTGTTTTAGCACAGGTCACACCACAGAGGTGGGAGCCACGCTTAACTCCCTGCTGCTGCAGCAAGCCAACCCCTGCCACTGCAATTTTCCAAACATTTCTTGAATTAGTTCTGCTCTGAAAATAATTTTAAAAAATACAGGGGGGAAAAAAGAAAAAAAGCTCATTATTATGCAACACCAGTTTTGTGTTTATGCAGATATAGAGTATCTGTCCAGCCTAAAACCTTTCTATTTGATCAGATCTTTTCTTTCAGAAAGTCCATTTCCATAGCTCCTACGAACCATGCTATTCACAACAGCATTTTACAAAGGTATGACTCTAGAAAGGTTTATTTTGCTTTGAATTAATCACTTGACTAGCTAATATTTCTGACTGCAGACTGAGAAGGCTCAAACTCCAGCCCTACTAAGCACCGATACAGATAATTTCTGCAAATATTTTTTTACTTAATGACACAAGCACTCATTAAAAATATTGCTTCTCTTAGTGCAATCTATGAGTATAATGTAACCACAAAGAACAAGGAATTTTGCTTCCAGCCACACAGCGGAAAAAAATACGTCAGATGTGTCCCAAGTTCCCCTAAGATACCGGAGAAAAATAAATAGATAATAGTATGTGAATATGGGTAGTTATCAGGAAAACATATCTTAATAGCAGTATCATTTCAGCTCTTTGACTACCTCCGATCTACTGTAGCTGGGCGTGTATCCCCTCCTTTCTGATGCTGTATTCTTTCCTGGGAACAAATGAATCAGCCCGGTTTGACTACACTGGCTTTATCAGCCTTGGCTTCAAATCACGAACACGCAGTGTAACGCAGTGCCATATATTTCCAATAAGGAAGTGTACTTAGAACCGGGGACGTGCAGCTTTGCTGCACGCTGATGCACAAGACGCTCACGTGAAACGGGCCCTTAAAGGCTGGGCAGAGAGGAGAGCCATATGCTGTCAACGTTAGACCTCGCCAATTAGTCCCGCACTTCAGTGTGGTCACAGCAAGATGCAAAGCATCGCAAACATCCCCAACGTCGAGGAAATGCTTGGGTGCCACTCTGCAAGAGGTAGCTCGGTTACCTCCTGTCCTGGTTTGAGCTACACAGACCCCTCAGGTCTTTTCCAGCCTCAACAATTCTGTGATTCTGTGATTCTGTAATGCTCTTCAGCGACCTTTACTGCTAACTCGCAGTTTGCGAGGGACGCATCAAAAACTGTGGATTTAGGGAAAAAAACTTGCAGATGTTAGTTGATCCTCATTTATAACATTTTCAGTTGCCCTGCTTTAGTGTGGTAACAACACTGCCTAGCCAGGGACACATCGAGCTGTTTGAGGCCAATGCAATTCATTATTTATACCTTTACAAGGAAAAGATGCATCCGCATGCTTACGTGGCTCCATCTAAGGTCTCCATGATGGCAGGATGGCCAGAAAGAGTTTGCATTAATTTGCTAGAAAGGAATTTAAAGCTAAGCTTCAGCTCAGGTTTTTTTCAGTAGTGCTGATAGCACAGGTCGTTCTGGAGGGTGGCAGAGGCGGAAGGGAGATTTGTTCATTTGATAATCCTTCTGACAGCTGAGGTACATTTTGCCAAAGAATTCTGTGTTTCCGTGGTTGCTCTAATGGAAAAATAACCTGACTCTTATTATGCAAAAAATAGCCATAACTCTGTAGGGAGCTTTGAACAGTTAAGTTAAATAATACTGGCTTCATAAGGCGGCAGGTAGATACTGTGTCAGGCACTATAATTGCTGTATCTTGAGTCTTTCGTGAAAACATTGCAGTCAAAACTCCTTCATGGCTTTGAGCATTGGATGTGAAATTTTTCTGGGAAGAATATTGACAGTACTCTGAATATTTCTTTGTATTAATACAAGTAGTGCCCTTTAGAGCATCTATGGGTTTCAGAGGCTGCTTCGAATCGCAATCTGGAGGAGACTGTCTCAGGGCAGGGAGCAGCTCACTTCTGAATCATGTGCCTGATTCAGATGCCGAGTTTTGATGTCTGGAGTTAGGAAGCAGAATCATTATCCTCACCTCTTTGCCCCTCTCGCTCCCAGGGAAGCTGGACTGAAGCTGTTAGGCACCCTTCCACACCACGGGGCTCTCCAGAAAATTTACAGGATCTCTCATTTCAGCCCATGGCTGTTCTCGATGCATGACTCCCCAGGCGTGAGGTAACCCAGCTCAGAAAACAACAGGAATCCTTCAGTGTAGCAAGACATGTAAGCACATGCTGCAGGCAAAGTAAAACCATTAAAATGTGTGCTTGATCTTCCCCGCTTGCTTAAGTTGCTCTCCTGTCCAGTTTAAGCCATTCTAGATACTCTACAAGTAAACTATTTTAATTTCCAGCATAAGCATGTGTGCCTGGCTGAGCACTTGGCTGAGCCCAAACGGATTGCTTCTCCAGGGTACCTCTGCACCCTCCAGGTGAGAGGTGTGGTCTTAAAGGTTCCACTTAGTTTTTGCTAATGCTATTGTAATAATTAATGTAGTTTCACAGTGAGGTGATGTGCAAATGCACTGGGGCTGAAGAACAGCCTGAAGACAGATGTGCTGTTACTTATTTTCACAAAATCTTCACTAACTCCACTGTCCTTACAGGCTCACTCCAAATGTTCTTGTACACCTGAGAAATGAAACTAGATGAAAATATCTCATATTGGCTGTTATTTGGCAGTGGTGGAAAGGAAGAGAAAAGAAAAAGATTGGAAACAGACCCAGACAGGAAAGAGCGAATTTTGTGCTTTTCCATTCTCTTTATTCAAGCAGTTCTCAGCTGCATTTCCCTGGCTTCAAAGGACAAATTTTAAGGGTCTTTCTGCTGCTCCTGTTGATGAATCAGATACAGTTTGTTTTGTTACAAACTTCATTGCCTTCTTGGTCTTTCATGTCTCCCTTTCTTAACAGAATTCTAAAGTCCAAAGCCCAATATGTCCAGATATTAATTGCTGAATATTTAAAATGAAACACAAGGAAATAGGGGCTCAATCCCTTCACTTTTCAGTGGCTGCTGAGGACCTAAACCCCTTAGGATTTCTTTAAACCCCAGCCCAAGTTGCATCTCTCTGGAAAAAAGATTCCTGAACAGATTTCAGCATGGGACTGGAGGGGGTTGCACACCAAACTTCTCTTAGTGCTAAGATGAGGCTCAGCCTACAAATGTCTTCTTTTTTTTTGTCTGTATCTGCAGTGCACAGTGTCATACAATTAGTTTCTTTGTGTGGGTGGAAATAACAGCAGAAGGAGGAAGAGATTTAATTTGCTGCATTGCACCTTGCACATAAAAAAAAAAGGCCAATGTCTCAGTCACCCTGTCTCCTTACAGGGCTTGATCAGTTTGTCCTCTCCTGGAGTCAATCTGCTCATGCTCTTCATTTTCATCAGGCAGCGCCGATGCCACTCAGTCTGTTCAAAGAACTGAATCACAAAGAAGAGTTAACAATCTCGTAGGCTTTATGCATTTTAAAAAGAGCGATCTTTGTGTTTCAGGGAGGCATCCTCCTCGCCCTTGACTCTCAGAGAACGGTTGAAGGTGATTTTCCATTAGAGGCTACCTGTGTGGAACTGATTACACAATGTGCTTACCAAAAAATACTTATTTTTTTTTTCTCAGGCTGGGAAGACTTCAACAACCTGTGAAACCCGGAGTAAGCTCTCGCAGTGTTGACAGAAGCATGCTGCTGTTTCACCTGGGTCCAGCCCAGCCCTGCGGGGCCTAGAGTCTCCTGCCAAAACAAAAGGTCATTTCTCTCTGCTGATCTCCACTCTGCCCACAAACAGCCAGGATTTCACCTCTGCTGGGCAGCGCTTTCTGGTACTGGTTGTCCAGGTCCCCTTACTATCAATGAAATAGTGATGCTGCCAGTGCAGTTTGCATGAATTCTCCGAAAGGAACAAATTACACCAGAAAAAACACTCGTTTTCTTGGTGTATCTTTTCACCAAGGCATTCTAGCAGTCTAAATATTTCTTGTTTCTTCTGCATTTGAATAGACACATTTTGGGTTCGACTTCAGGGCATTTCTGTTGTTGTGAAAGTAATGAGAAAACATAGAATTTCACACATTTAGTTCTCATTAACGTCAATATGATCTAAGCATTGTGTGCCAGCTTTGCAGGTCCCATAACATGTGGGGATTCATTGGTTCCCTTGCAGGTACCAAAGCAGACTCTGGACTGCAACCAACCTGAAATAAGGACGTCCTCAGGACTAGAGAACTGTAAATTAGAGCTGTGAGGTGTGGAACAGAATTACCCAGCCTGCAGATAATAGTCATTCTCCTCTAGAATTACTGATAATATACACATACAAGCATACATGTGTCTCTACAAACCAATATAAACCTTACAAAGATCAGCATTACTAACTCCTCTCTTGGGTAACATTAGTTTTCCTTCAGTGATGATGTTTCACACTCATTTCTAGACAGCAACCAGGGAGTAGAGTGCCACAGCTCCTTGGTTCCACGAGCTGTCCCAGTTTTTAATTTTTTTCCAGCCTGCAGATGGTCAGGAGAAAGATGAGCACTAGCAGTTCAGCTAACCCGAAAAGTAATGCAAGAGAGGCAAGAACACCTTTTGTTTACCCTGAAAGAGGGGAAGGCTGAGTCATCTTCAGACACATCGCGTGTTTGGTAGCTTGCTGTGCCATCTGTGTGACTGCTGCTC